>NC_040879.1:9766605-10073793 GCF_003676215.2 Rhopalosiphum maidis
TTAGTCCAAAGAACTGATTTTGTTGAATTGAACGAGGAAGTCATAATAAATAAAGAATCAAAAGTCTTATCCAATGAACATAGTCAAGAAAAACAGAAGACTTTGATAAGAAAAAGAATCAGGAATGAAGGTAAATGGAAAAATATTGTACAAAAAAGTTAAGAAATGAAGGAAAATCATATGTATCAAATTCAAATTTGAAAGTAGTTGCTGCAAGAAAATTAGGAATTCTTTGCAATGAAAAATGTAGGTTAAAGTGTATTAATAATATAACTACTAATGAGCGTAGAGTAATACATGAAAAGTATTTGGAAATGGGAGATTTAAACAGATAACGTGAGTTTTTAATGAGACATATTTTTTCAATAAATCCAAAGTATCGCACTCGCCTTGATAATACGAGATCATTAAATTATGGTTATAATCTAGAAGTTAACAATATTACTATTAGAGTTTGTAAAACAATGTTTATGTCAACATTAGGTATTTCAAGTAGAGTTATTTTTACTACCACTAAAAAAAAATGAATGATGATATACTTGGTGTTGATAAACGTGGTAAACATGGTAATATTGGACGAAAAGTTAATTAAAAAGGCAAATAATTCCAGACAGTTTATTGAAGGAAGTTTAAATATTACAATGATGTACAGGTTGTACATAGAAATATGTAAAGAACAAAATATTGAATTTGCTAAAAAAAATATGTATCAAAATATTTTTAACAGTGAATTTAATATTTAATTATTTAAGCCAAAAAACGATTTATGTATGTGTTCTAAAGCGTTCAAAAATTTAAATTAATCAGATGAAGATAAAATTGATGTGGAAGACAAGTATAACAAATATCAAGAGGAAAAATGCTTAAGTGGACAAGAAAAAGAATATGACACTCAAGATAAAAATACCATAATAAGCTGTTTTGATTTACAGGCTATATTAATCACACCACGTGGAGAGGTTTCTCAATTTTATTATAAAAGACGCCTAGCATGTTATAATTTTACTGTTTATAAAGTGAAAGATAAAGAAGGGATATGTTATTTTTGGCATGAAGAAATGGCTATCAGAGGTTCATGTGAAATTGGATCATGTCTGTTTCAGTTTATTATAAAACAAGAAAATAAAGGGAAAAAAATTATGTTTTACTGTGATAATTGTGGAGGACAGAATAAAAATAAATTTATAGCATCAATATTAATGTACTGTGTTATGACTCTAAGCATTCCATTGCTTTAAAATTTCTTACTGTAGGTCATACTCAAAATGAAGGAGATTCAATGCATGCAAGAATAGAAAGTGAGGCTCAAAGAATACTAAAGGGGGGGACCAAATTATGAACCGTCTCTTTGGGTGAGTATAATCAAATGTGCAAAAAAAAAAAAAACGGAAAAGCCTATATAGTTAATGAAGTACAAAAAGATGAATTTTATGATTTGAAAAAACTATCAACAGACCTAGGTAATAATTATAATAATATTAATGAAGATGGTGATAAAGTGTTGTGATTCAATCAAAATGTTTAAAATAGAAAAGGATAATCCTACAATATTGAAATACAAGACAAGCTATAGCGAAAAAAACATTTAAAAATATTAATGTAAGACAAAAAAAAAGAAAATCAATTGATTTCAAGAAAAAAAATTTTTTATCCCTTTGTCATTGTAATGCATTTCCAAAAAGTCATTGGACATTTTATAAAAATTTAAAATCAGCAACAACAGACAAAGACAGCAGAAGTGAGAATAACTTAAGTGACTAACCCATAAATGTGTATGATAATAATAATAATATATATTGTTATATGTATATGTTTTAATATATATAATATATTATGTTTTTATTTCTACAATGTATTATTATGTTATTTTAAATTTTAAATTTTACATTATTTTCATTTTATGAATTAATTGTTATACGAGTACATAATTTCAGTTAATTCAAACTATGGCCGATTAGTACCTTTCTCCGTGTTCATTATCGTTCCATTCCTCGAGTTTACTTTGCCTATTTTTATAAATATTTTTCCGGGTATGTTACCAACAACATTTGAAACAAAGGATCAGAAGGTTGGCTAATTTAAAAAAAAAAATCATATTCTACCTTTTTAAAAATTATTTTAGGAAGCAATACTTAAACTATCTCTTAAAGTGAAACTCAAAATGGCTACATTTCTTTAAGATACTTTAGACAATGTTGTCCGTGTGTAGTAAAGGGCATACCAGTGAATTTGCAGACTTTTTCGAAAAGGTAATTAAGTGATTTTGTAAGTTTTTAATTTTTATACATTTTACTTTCGATTGCATATTAAGTAAGAAAAGAAGACGTTGTTAATTTATTATACCAGCTGATGAAATACTTAAGTTTCCAAAACTATTTAAAGACGAAATTACTCTTGACTCATTACCTCGACCACAAATGGTTGCACTTTGTCAAGTCCTCGATCTACAACCGATTGGAACTTCAACTTTCAAGCGTTTTGAAATATCTCTTGACTCTTAAACTTCGAGCATTAACAGTTGACGATAAGGTGAACTGCATAATATTTTAAATGTTATTAATTTATAATAATATTATTTTAATTATTTAGATGATTAAAAAAGAAGCCGTTTGTTCTCTAACGTTGAGCGAACTTCAAGATGCCTGCAAGTCTCGTGGTATAGGCGCTTATGGTCTTAAGGGGGCTGAAACATACCATGTTTTAAGGACTAGTGTTTAGGCCTTTCATATTATATGTATATTTTGGCTATGTCAATGTGTGTGAAGTAAATGAACATTAGTGTGTGTGAGCCATTATCGCATTTTCGCCACGAAATTTGAATTCCCAGATTTACGATAATAATCAAAATAAACCTACCTTATGAGAATTTTTCGAATTTTTCTATACAACTACTTTAAATATTCATTCATAATAAATTATAATCATGTCGTACCCACATCATAGAAAAATAAAATATAAATGAAAAATTAATTTTTGTAAATAAAAATATTAAAATAATAACTATTGATAAGTATAATGCTATGGATCTTTCCAAAAAAATATACTCAACAATTAAAATACTTAAAAGATGTTGTGGCTATTTTTTTCAATATTTTTTAATTGGTAATGCATGTTAGACAAACCTTGTATTAAATTATCAAATTAAAATTTATAGACAACAAAGTAAAAGAATATCAAAATAAATAAAATTGTATAGCATGTATAGAACATTTTAATATACTTAAGTATTTAGGAAAAATTTGAAATATCTACGGTTGTTCTTTTTTGAGTTACACAAAAAAAAAAAAACAAAATAGAATTATCAAAACCAAGTTTTGCGTAAAAATTATACTTTTCCCTTTATTTTTTTCCCTCTATTATTTTGAAAAATACTGAGAATTTTCAATTTTGACCTATTTAAAGCAGGGGCGACCAACAGGTCGATCGTGGCATATGTTTGAATCGATCACGTGCTTTCTTGAAGTTTAAGATGTTTACTGAAAGCAAATAACTTCTTTTGTTGTTGTAAATTTGTGTATTTTTGTTAAACCCATAAATATAAGAGTTAGATTAAGAAAACTGAAAAAGGCAATAAATAATTATGAAAAAACGAGATTATACACTGTTATCGAGTACCTACCTATGTTGCTACATATAGGTACATTGGTTATACATATAGGTTAATTAAATTAACATAATAATAATAAGTTAAAAGTAATAATTTGTAATCAAATATATTAAAATACGTGTAACGTGAAGAGTAAAATTGTGAAATTAAAACACCACTTATAAGCGAAACACGCATATATTGTATACAATTTATTTATGTTTATTGAGAAACTTTTTTTTTTTTTTTTGACAATCGCAACAACCTGGGAAAACTCAGAGGCCGACTACAAGTCTATTGAGGTTGGTCACCCTTGATTTAAAGTATACCATCTAGAACCAATTTGCTACCAGAAACCATTCCCAAAATTGAAACTCGAAGAAAAAAATACATCATTGTAAAATGAATACATTTATTGCTCAGAATCTAAAAAATAATTAAATTGTATAAATAAATTATAATCTATTCAATTATAAATTATTTGCTTTTTAATCTCGAATCGGTTTAGATATAATACCTACGTATAATGGATAGTCGTCACGTTGGACAGATTTATTTGTGGTCGTATACATTAAAAAATGTACAAATTTTCACTTAAGGTATAGTGCTTGATTTGTACTTGAATTATAAATGCTTAAACGTCAGAAATAAAGTGTAACTAAAATAATATTTTCATAAAGTACCTGTGGTAAACTATACAACAACTATATCTACCTACGTAAGCATTAGCATAATAGTTATTTATTTATTCCAATACTGTCTTTACTATGCTATATTATTGTTATTCCGCAATCGTGATCAAAATAATATATAGACAGTATTTACTTACCCATTGTATCCGATTTTTTTTTATATCTTACATTCTAATCTATTGATATTTACTAATTATTATTCAGCTTATACCGATGTTAAAAATTGTTGTTTCATTGTTTTTATGTAATAATATTTTTATTGCGAAAAATCGGATAATTGTATTGTTCTCTTATATATTTATAATAATATTAAGTCTGCCAATTCTTATTTTTTTTTTTTACAACATTATATATTTTCACTCAAAATATAATAGTTTATCAATTATAATAACGACATTAACAACTAGGAAACTAAAAAATATATAATAGTAAGTAAAATATGTATAGGTACACCTCATAAAATTCATAAATCTATTATTTTGATAATATATGTAAATTTATGAACATCCGTTTAGTATTTTAGCATAATATTCTGTGAACTCAGTAATCTCGTGAATAATAAAACAATGACTATAATGATTTATTTTACATAAATAATATTTATAAAAATTTCTAGGTACTTTTCTTGATCTCTAAAATATGTAAAAACATCCAATATAAATGATTAATTTACAAAGTGCATACCTATATTTTATTTTTGATTTGATATTTGAGATATTGAAATATTTATACATTTATGAAAAAACTTGATTTTAACAATTGTATAATAATTTATTAATAATAAAAATAAATCCATAAAAATACTCTGGAATTATGGATAAAGAAATCTTAATTATGAATTATATTTATATATGATATGTTTTATGCTTATACCAAATCATTTATCGTTTTTCTCAATTTTTCGTGACAATGTGTAATGAATATTTATTGTCATCCATTCTATACTACGCCATGCATAATACGTGCCTATATTATTAATAATTTAATTGTAAGCTTTCATTGAGTCATTGATTATAATACGAATATAATATTTAATAATACCTAAGTTAGTATTATATTATTATTTCATATCTTATTATTTTGAGTTTTAGGTAATTTATCATTGCCTAATTGTTTATTTGTATGTATAAATTCTTAAATTAAATTATGTATATAAACCCAAACATCTTTTTAATTGTGAAAAACACTTAAATATTAATTATTTATGAGTTCGCGATTTAAAATATGTAAAACCAAAAGCTATTGCCCACAAAATCTATTTTTATCTTTCCTTCAATGCAAATCAACAATTTTATGTTACAATGTAAATAGTATAATATTAGATAATACCTAGTACGTAATATGTATATTGTATAAATAATGTATTTTTATTTTTAAAAAATCGTTATTTCTCCAGTTTGCTCCACTTTTAATATAATATATACTCGATACTCGTATGTTTTTAAGTTGGATACTTATAGATATTTTAATTTTTTTACACCAACCGATTTTGAGTATCGCTAAGTATCACTATTTGTTATGTTACTTTACCCATTATTACTTTACAGTTAATAAACAGTAATGAACAAAGATATATAATATTTTTGGTTTAACTTACGATTTTAGGTATCTTAAACCTAAAATACATAAATAGCAAAATAATGGTGAAAAACCCAAAACTATTTAAATATCAAACAACCCAATTTTTTTCACGTAACATCAATCATCATTAGAGTAACAGTTTGAATCATTGCAACCTAATTGTATAGACGTATAGTTATAATTTTAATTTTAGTTACAATTCATTATTAAAAGATTTATTTTTATATATAGCTAGAGAGTTTGCCACATTCACCAACTCTCACAATATTAGATAAAACGTATTTAAATTATTTTTTGGTTGAGATGACAATTATAATATATTTATTATATAAATAAAACAAAATGTATTTTTAAAGAGATTCATAACTAAAAGGAGTTATATAAAATACGTATATGGTGCGATTTCCGTTACAGTTGGACAAATTACGAAATATTGTAATACCAACAGGGCGATAGACAACTCACTGTACTGTATATACATATCGGTAATAAAATAACCTTATGTAACTAGTACCGATATCTTATCAATTTAATAAAAAAATTAATTTATCAGTATTTTTGTGTATGCATCAATATAATACCTATTATATTGACGTGATAGGCACATTATCGATTATAGAGTAGTGAGTATAGAATACAGATTACTTTAAAACATTTTTATCATCAACATTTTTCAATTATAATTTATTTATTGTTTTGAAAGTTTAAAAATTGTATTTGGACTTTACGGTCTAGAAGTATGGGTTCTGGGATAGTGTATTTTAATAGAAATATAAAATATACTAATGAGCAATTCTTTAAACAATAGTAAAGTAAAAAGTGAAATGCGTCACAACTACCGTGATTCTAATTACAATGAACCAAATTATCCATATTTTCAGTTATTTTCCTGCAAAAAGAAAAGGTTTAAGTTGTTTGAGTGATTAAAGCTGATAATTTGTATGGTTTTGATTAGTATAATTTGCGATTTGATCGCATATTTTCAGTTAACGTAATTAATGTATTTTCATATATATATACATATATTTATAATGATATAAATAGTTTAACTTGGTACTTTGATACAATTAAAAGTTTTGGAAACTAATTAAAAATTATAATAATATCCAATGTATATATTAGCTACTATAAAAAGGAAATGTAATAAAATAATAACATTAATAAGTTTAAGCTTATTTACATCAATCAATGTGTACATTTTCAATCATTTTTCTGTTTTTTTTTCTACTTTTTTTTTAAACGCTTGAAATTTAATGATAATTAACATACTACACAACAGGGAAAGGATATTATAATACCTTTTAGTTCTATATTCTGTGTATAGGTATACAATACTTATTAAATATAGATATTAGGTAACTATACCATAATAAATAACACTTGTATTTTTAGGCGCTTCAAAATTATTATTTTGCAGCACCAGAAATATTCAAGTTTTTAAGTTTTTTTTAATTCATCTGTACTATTATGATAGATTAGGTAGGCAAAATGGGTAATTACTAATTAAGAATATGTACATGTGTTTAATATTATTTATTTATTCAAGTCAATATAAGTTTTTGCTTTTATCTTTAATAATAGTTTATTGAAACATTTATTGAAATACTTCAAATATTAGTAAGAAAATGGTCAGTTCGTATCATGAATTACATGCCTGACGAAAATATAACGATGAAACACTTTACATGATAGTATAGCGAGCTTAGGAAAGAGTTTTTATTATTAACTTGACGATATTATTGATTTCACTTACTAAAATAAACTGCAATAAGTTGACCTTCTTGTAATGAAACACACCCAAATTGTCAAACTATCGGTTTGAATTGTAACTTTTTTTTGTATTAATAAAATTTTTAAAAATAAATTGTTTGGATATAATAATTGTAGTATAATTTTCACAGAGTTTTTGTACAAAAAATTAATTATAAATTTATTAGTGCTACATAGTCAAATATTCTTTCGATACACGTTAACGTCAACTTTTAATACCTTAAACGTTATTAATATACATTTTTTTTGTTGATAAAAATAAAATATGTCACCGACCTGGTTGCTATTTATATAGTTTTTACTTGAAATTGAATCTTTTTCCTTATATATTTGATATTATTTTTAAGCTCTAAATCTAAAACCTGACGTAATGCTCATCGTTCATCATATGTTCCACCTTCGTGACTGTCTCATCGAATAACGAACACTAATAAATCATCAAAATAAACATTTTCAATGTCACCCAAAAATGCACACGCTATATTTTTTACAATATGCTTCAGTTGTATTATTATTATTAAACTAAATGGAATTCTAAGTAGTTCTTAAGTTTAAAACCACATGGATTTTAACTATCCATATTTTTGAAACACTTCAAATACAAAGATTGTATTTTAAAGTATTTTTTTTTTAATTTTGCTAATAATTTATTAACATGAAAATATTGTACTGTATTAGTACCGGTGTATCCCTGATACCTATATATATACTTGCATCGCCAATATCTCACAATGCAAATCATTCACTTGTTGTGACAGTAAGGAAGGTATTAAGTTATCACCAATAATTAAAAAGTCAACTATCGTTATCCGTATAAATGTAATTTTAAAGAGGAAACTTAAAACATGATATTTATCAATTTAATATACAATTACTATAATATAATCACAAAGTACTTATTTTTTACTCTTTGATAATTGATGAAAATACGAAGAATCGAGTCCGGAAATATCATCAAAATTATCTTTATTTATTTTATGACTTAGTAAAAGGTTACACAAATTTTAACCCCTTAAAGAATCTAACTATATTTTCTTTCCTACCAGAAAATATATCCAAATTGAAAATCTAAAAATGCTTATTTCTTTAAAAGGTGATGCCAGGTATAAAAATAAAAAATGCATTTCATTATCACATATATTCATCTCTCCGCTTAGAATCTAAAATCATAATATGGTAAAAACAAATTTTAATTACAACACAATAAAGTTTTAAGACATTTATTATTTCATTGAAACCTCATTTTCGACCAAATTAAGGCTTACCTAAGATATTTGACCTTTTAACCATGCATATTTTCAATATGAAATCATGTGAATTAAAAATCAGCTTACCATTTTTTCCCTGATAAACAATAACACTAGGTCCTTGAATATATTTTACACCTCTCAGAAAGTTTTGAAATATTTCAACTAATATTTTAAAAATATAATCAATTTAGTTAACACGTTGACGGACAATCGATCAATTTTACTGATATAGCAGTATTCTGAATACCTTCTAAAAAGTGTCATTACAGTAATAGTAATAACATTTCCAATGGTTTCTTATGGAAAAGGAAGTTGTGTTATCCAAATTAATGTATAATAGTAAAATTGTGTATCTATAAACGAACCTTTGTTTAAAATATTTTATATTGCATACTATTATTCTTTAGTTGTTTTTAGTAATATTTACTGTTAAAGCTGTTGTAGGTTATGTTTGTTGTTAATCCTATAAAATATAATTTAATTGTTAACACTTATATATATTAAGTTTATGCAGGATATGAATATATAATGAAATAAAAAAAAAATATTTGGTTTTTAATTATTTTCAAAATATTTGAATTTGGAATTATTATAATATAAAAATATAATAACTATGTATCCATTAGGTATTATAAGGATTGAGTTTATTGCTGGGCTTCTAATATTTTGTATCAAACATTACAGCGATTTATAGTTACTACCCCGTAACAATAAATATTTTTGTAAAAGTATATACTTATTATTTATATATTCATTATTACTTAGGTATGTTAGCCTATATTTCTAGGAATATTTTATAAATTGGTGTTGATATAATAATTTATTTTGCCATCATTAATATTGTATAAGTAGACTCAATTATACCAAAAATAAATTTCGTTTATTATGTAGGTAATAATATTTATTATAGTTCATTAGGTATTTTTTTTTTTTTTAATACGTGTTGGGCCTCATGAGGGTAATAATTATATTATTGGCCGTTATTAACTTATAGGTCAATACCAACGTACCGTAGAATGGTGTGAGAAGGTTCGTGGCATAATCAACTTAAAATTAATCTAAATATTTTTTAAATGTCATTGTTTTATTGATTTTTATGTAAGCTTGAAAATTCAATACAAGTTTCCTCGTACGTTTTTAAAACTGAAATTAAAAAATAAAGTGAACCAAAGATTTACAATAATTTTTTTAAAGACATTTCAAGTACAAATTTTAAGATAAGCGGATATTTTTTAATACAAAATAACTGTTTAAGTTATATTTTTAGTTGTATTTAATAAAAGTTCGTGCAAAAATAAACTTTCACTAATACTATTGCATTTTACTACATATTTTAACTACGCAATACTATTCTAAAATATTTAGAAAATTAAATTATTGCCTATTGGGTATTTATAATACGAACCTGTATTCATCATACCATTCTATAGTAGTAAGTCGATACTGATTAAAAATTTAATAACAATAATTTATATAATGTGAATATTATGTAGTATATAATATAATATACTATTAAAATAATCAATAATTTATTAAATGCTTTTGACAAAAATTAAATCTATTGTATAATAATAACTAATAGTAAAATAAATTACTATAATAATTTATAGCTATACCTATACATTTATTATTTATGTAAAATTATACTGATAAACCATCTGCTCAGAATCGTTTTTTTTACCTATGCGACGATTAATCATTTAATTAAAATTTAACACATCCGTTACAGCGACCTACTCATTTACGACGTATACTCGGCACCTATTATATAGCAAAGCAATTATATCTACTTGCTTGCTTTATTTTAATTGAATTAAAAAAAAGAAGAATAATATAAAATGAAAATATAGTTATTCATAAAATAGGGTTAATATAAGAAACTTGAAACATTCCACTATTAATTATAAATATTATAAGAAGTGACGTTTTGAAAAAAATTTTGTTAATTTTTAGTTACTCAAAATTTAAAATAAGCATTTTAGATATTTGCATTTTTTAGTTGATAAATATTTTATAATTAGCCAAAATGCTTGAGAATGTATCACAAGGTAATATAAGTAGGTAATAACTTCATAAAATGTGTTCATAACAATTTAAAAAATATCAAAATTACAAAGACACAATTCTTTTTATAATTATTTAAGATTCAAAATTTAATAAAATAGGTTAAATAATCTGATTTACTGTTGAATTAAAATTTAACTCATCCATTACTACAGGAACCTACTTAATGACGAGGTTCGCTGAAAACCCGCTATACAGCAGAGGGTGACTTCCCCGGTTTTGTTTATATTGTTATTGTAATTTGAATAATACCGGCCAGTTACCATTTAATTAACTTTGTATTTTTTATATTAATTCGAAATTACCTTATGTCCCTAAAATATTTTTTGACATAGGATGATAATTGCTAACCACTAACCACAACCAATATACCTTGTGGTTAAGTGTAATTGAATTAGACGATAAACGAGGGTGGGTCATAACTCATCATATTATGCACTCACTATGTTATAATATAATTACTGTAACTACTTACCTTATAACGTCGGAAGGCGCAGTATTTTATACTTAAACGACCCTTAAAATGCTATTCATCTTACATAAATAAATCATTATTTCACTATTATGAATAAAACCATTAGTAAGCATGCCAATTTATTAAAAATTTCTTGGTTACTATTTTTTTTCTTTGTATTATACTATATTACATCATTATATATAATATTTTAGAAAATATAATATACTTACCTAAATATGTACCTACTATATATTGTAATTATCCGTCAAGCTGTCGGTAATATATAGGTCATGTTGGCGTATAACTAATGTCTTACGCGAGAAAATCGTTTTATTATAATCGTAAATTATAAAGCGCACCTAATTAATTTTTACTTTCTTTTTCGCTTTCAGGAAGCTTTCAAAATTTGGCTGTTAATGATTTTGATGGATGTATGTAGATTTTATTTAAATCTGAAAAATATTAAAAAGTTCTCATAAAAACTTCATCAACGGTCAACGGATAAACTTTTTATTTGTATCATATTATACAAAAATTAGTATGGTTAATTTTACATTTTTAATATTTTAGTAGTAGAGTTAGTAGATCAACAAATTTTTTTTTTAGTACACCTTAGATAATCTTTTTTAGTGAAATACATAAATTAAATAATAATGATAAATTCATCATACAAATACTTTTAATTATATTAACTTGTCCAGTCCCGATTTTAGAAAGAATGATAGTATATTGGTATTTGAAAGTTCGGTTCAAGGGCTGAAGGGTTTCAATATTTCATTATTTTTTGATGTGCCGTTGGATACTTTTTTTGTTCCTAGTTTCACGGTAGATGTCATATTTGATGATTATATTATGTTTAGTGGAGAAGTCTGAATTAGTGCTGTCGTTTATACTTAAAATTTGTTAGAATCATAGGATTCGGTGTTTATATATTTTTTTCATTATATTTTTAAAAGTCCTATTTTGTTATTGACTTGGTTTAATTTGTATATATTTTATATCTAAATATTTTTCTTTGGTGATGTTAAAATCTGAGTACATTTAGAACGAGCTAAATATCTTTGATAATTTGTATAGTATGTGTTTGAAGGTATTAAACCGATTTTTACGTCATTTTTATTATTGAATAATTTTGATTGTTAATAATAAATATTCATATTTTCCAAATATTTATTCAACATCAATTTTCGGTTATTTTTATTTGATGTTAGTTGTTTATGGTTTAAAAATCCACTATTTTCATCAACGTGCCTTATTTTTATTTGGACATTGAGAGGTAATGACGTAACTTTAATATTTACATACAAACATGTAAATAACTGAATCATCGGATAAAAATACCAACGACGAAACATTTTTGATTAGAACGTATATTTCGATAAAAGAGAAGAATTAATTAAATAAAGTATAGTTCAAGTAAATAATAAGTTGTAGTGTTGTACAAAAGTACAATATATTGACTACTAAAATGTTTAGAGTATAAATTAATACAACATACATCATTATACTTTTACAATCGTATTATACTGATTACATTCAAAATACACATCTATAGAACTATTATTTTTTTCAATTGACATTTGTTTTTATTTTATTTTTCAACACTCAAAATGGCAACGTGTTATATTTTAAATTTACTTACCAGAAATACTTTTCATTATATTTTCGATACTGTGGAAAAATTTAAAAGAAAATTATTATGAAACATATTGTGTTGTAAACAAAGTAACTTCGCTGCAGTAACGTGTTACATTTGTAACGTTACTTACTACAAAACACTGAAAATACGTACCTGGTACGAGTGCTACCTATTGTTTAAAATAGTATGTTTAAGAACTGTTATAACAATCTAAAGATTATTTTAGTGCTTTTTTTAATAATATCAAAATATATTGAATCTTCTATTTCTAAAAAATTTAACCACTTATAAAATATACATTTAGGCATTGTTAACTTGTAATAGATTTGAAAATGTTTTTTATAAAAATGAATTAATAATCGATGGTATTTTTAACAAGCGTCTAGCATATTTTTTTTTAATAAATTTTATTCGTTTTGAACAATTGCTATTATAAGTTATAACGATTGTTAACATAGCTGTTTTCGTTCCACCGTTATGTTGGTTATTCGATATCGGAGGCTTGTTGAAGATGATACTTGCGATAAGGTACCGATGTAAATTTATGTGCTGAGCTCAAAAGTTTAATTTATTTTTAGGAATAATACTGTACTGTACCAACAAAAAATTTCGAAACATTTATAATCACGATAAAATATATTATATAACAGACTAAATAATGTTATCATTAAGAAAATTATAAGTTCTGAATTTAGTAATTAGTACTTACCTATATAAAGTTTTAAAGTTCAATGGAAATTCCTATATTAATCTCCTTTTTAGATCATTTCACCCACTACAAAATGTGAACTATTTTATTTTAAATTATTTCACCATCAACACCATCATTTAAATTTAGTACTTGTTAGTCGTCACTACTTCATAGTTTTTCTTGTTCTTATAAACATTTTTTCCAAAAATCAGTGCCATTGTGAAAGTCAGAAGTACCATTTGTATTCAGTTTCCAATTTGTAGAATATTAGAGTTATTATATGAAGATGATTCATAAGATTTTTTACAACTGAAAATTGTTCTTAAAAATAAACTTAATAAAAATAGTAGATTAATATGTACTTGATATTTTAAATCTGATATCATAGAATTTAAAATGTGATTTCTGAGCTTGGAATCACCCGTGTTGATATTTCGAAAATAATTATGACATTTTTTATTATCAACAGATTTATCGATGTATTAATTGCATAATTATTAAATCATGCAATTTAAATAATGATTCAGATCATAAATTATTATGGTAGAATATGATCATAAGAATAGAAATATTTTTTGCTTAGAAAAAATAAACAATAATAATTTGTTGACATTTAATAAAATGTATATTAATATTATGGAATACTGTAATTATTGCGTTGAATTTTAAAGTATTATTCTGAAGTGTATGTATTAATAAAAAATTACCTTTCCGTTTTACCATTGTAAGTACTAAGTACCATATACGATGGGCACTTAGTCCAATTTCCAATCAATATATAGTAAGGCGTTGACTTACACAACTTTTAAAAGTCCTTCAACTACATTATGTGTTTACACGTATATAAAAAAAAAAACAAATCGTTATAAACCATTAACAACGACGCAATGTTCGGAATCTATAAATTGACATTTTTTTACACGAAGAAATTGTTGTTTTTTTTTAGAATGCTGAAGGCAACAGTGATGACTGATGAGTGACACTGAATGTGATACAAATTGTAATAAATAAACAAAATTATATTTCTAAAATACGTATATTTGAAAATGACGACTGTAAAATACTAAAATAGATAGATATGCAATAAAATCGACAATACAACTAATAAAATACAATTAATAATTTGAGGATTCTGTAAGTAATAATATAAGAAAAAAACAGAATTATAATATAATCAACAACTTTAACAGCAACAACAACTATTTAGTTCAATTATTATTTAAGTATAATATACCTAAAGTTGGTGTATATTATATTGTGTACGTGTGTATAAGTGTGAATGTTTTGTTGTTGAAAAAAAAAAATCTACAATAATCAACTACTTGTTTACCTATTTAATAAATAGATTGATTGATTGATTAAAATATATAATAATAATAATAATACTATATGTTGAAATTAAATTAAATATGAAATAATTAAATGGTTAATGAAATATAATTGTAATAATAAGGAATTTATCATTTGAAATAAAAAGAAAAATAGTATACTATTTTTATTCAAAGAATATTTTACGAAAAAATTATTTTTCAATCATTTATTTTGTATAAATGTAATATATTTTTCAAGTGAGCAGCGACAATGAGTTTAAAATACAAATTTTAATTTTAAATGACCCAACAGGCAATATTTTGTTTGCCGGTGTACGAGTGCTTAAAGTGATGTTTTATAATAATATGAATGTTTATAAATTTATGTAAAATTATCAAACATTTTTTCTACATCCTACTCGATTAATAATAATTAATAAATTGTAGAAACAGAAAGTTCAAGCAAATATAATTGGTTCGTTTTCGTGGATATACGTTGATTACCTACGTAGGTATTATATAAATGCGAGTTCCGTCTAAATAAATGTATACGATTTTTAATACAATGTATATGTTATAATTTATAACTACAATAGTCAATAATAATAATAATAATAATAAATTTAATATTATCTCGTAAACGTTAAAAATGTTAAGACGACTGGTGGAAAAAAGTAGTTATGAATCGGTTATGACAATAAAATAATACTGCGGCGTTGGAATAAACATCGTGCAATATAGAAGAAAATAATTGATATTACTATTCCTTGAAACGACGCATTATAAGCTCTCCTAAGCTCAATGTAATAGTAACCCTCGTCATTTTCGTGATTTTTAATTTTATATATAATTATTATTATTTTGATTACAATTACGTTTGATTATTACGTTCTGGTGGGACACAACGGTATTCATACAATTATTATAGTATTATAGTACCCTGCAGCTACCAAATTTTAGTTACATTACATAAGGTAGGTATATAATACGATATACAATATCGACTGTAGCTTTTTATTTTGGTAGAAACTCCAGAAAAGTATTTAAATTGATGTGCGTGTTTTAAAATATATATATATATTAATAATATTAATAATAGTAAAAATAATAATAATAATAATTACACATTGATACGAATTTCGTGTTGGTCACAATCGAAATAGTGAAAATGAATATAATATTATGAATGTATTATTAATATAAGACGAGGATGGCGGAAAAGGAATGTTATTAGCTTACCTAAGAGAAAAAAAAATTGAACGATACTTTATTTCATTAGTTATATTATATAGGTATCTAATGCTGTGGTTTACGAACCGATCGACATAATATTATGTTGCTGAATCTAATAAAGAAACTTGTCACGACAGCGTTGGAAAACCTATATATAATATTAAATGTAGTAAATGTATTTTAATAAAACGTTTCCTCTCCTACATCCGCAGTGAAATAAAATAATATTACCAAAAATTACTATGATGACGATGATAATAATAATAATAATAATAATAATAACCACTGTGGTGTAGTACAACAGTTGCAATTGTTATATTATGCTGAATTAACTCGTCCGTCCTCGATAGATATTATTATTATTATTATTACCGTTTAGCATTGTTGAATGTAAGAAAAAAATAATATTAATAATATTAATGGAAATTTTATACAGCAGCGGCGGTCCTATTGCTTGTTATCGATTGCGTCGTCAGCCTTCCGAGCTTTGTGCCCACGGAAGGATGCCTGAATCTTCGTGGCGGCTTTGTGCAGCTCCGGATCGGCCAAGTCCACGTCCAACAGCTCGCTTAGGTCCGCGTCCTGTACACAACAGTTTAATGGATGTGTAGTACATTTTATGGGCGATATCAAAATAAATTGGGTTACATATCATACGGTCAACGATGATGAACGAAGTATGACAATAAATTATTATAGCACGTGTATATTGTATAGGTATATATTGTACATTTTCTGAATTGGTCGATGAGATGGTGAATTAATGATTTCATTCCAAGCAAATGGGTTTTTATACTGCAGCCTAGTGCAACAAACTTTTCCTGAGAACTTATTTCTACGCTGGAAAAAAACTTTCAATGTTCCGTTACATACATTGTGATCGCGAGACGCCGTGAAATGCAATTCGAAAATTGCAGGAAAAAAATATTTATAGCTCAACTTTTGACGCTTTTGAATTCTATGTAGGTCTAGAAGTAAAAGTGGACGAGTGACGTATTAACCATAAAACTATGCATATTAATATAGAGTCTACTCTCTATTTTGTTTTTGAACGCATATCATATTATATAAGCGACGAATGTAATACATTAGGGTGTTCCACTATTCAACTACATTATATTTTAGATTCCGAGCGTACATATTGGTTTTTATGATTAAATGATAGGTATATGTATTTCGTTCTAGAATATTTGTTTCGAAAAACACTTTGTGGATTACTATAAAAGTTTCAACCGTAGGTAGTCGGTAAATGTGTATAGACAAGTAATTGAATCTGTATTTTCTCTTTTAAGATGTATTTATTTAATTTTCTAATAATTTTAAACACTGACAAAATCCAAATATATTTAGGTAGGAGCTCCTCCCAAAATTGATTTTGTATTATTACTATTTTCAGACAATGGTTTGACATTTTAATTATATTATTTCTGCATTGCTAATATATGTTGTTCAAACGTTTATTGAAAATATATTAAAACCGCCAAGTAAATTAATATTAGTGTGTTTGATGTATTATTAATATGCAGAAAATAATATCACTGCTATTCAGTGTTATTATTCCTTTATTCTCATCGTGTACATTTCTCATGTCATTGACATATCAACCAATTATTGCTCATCTTTACATAACAATAAAAACCTCTAATTCAAATGGAAAATTTATATTATTTCTCGATATAGAATATTAATAAAATAATGGAAATGTGTTTGAATTTTGAATGTTTCTTGATTAGGTTTCGTAGAAAATATAGTCTTGCTAGGTATTTAAAATTGCATGTTATTAAAATAAATAAAAATAAAAATAACGTGTTTTTATATTAAAAATATCTTGATTATAAGATCAATATTGTAGTTAAACATAAAAATGTATTTTCTATAGAACTTAGAAAAAAAAATATTTATCAATTTTTTTATAATTATTATTGGATCACAGTAAGTAAGAGTAAATCACATTTGCTTATTCGTCTGGAATTATAGATGTATCAATTTTATTAGCTGTTTCAACCATAGTCAAGTTCTTTGTCTCATTAAGACTTTATAATTTTTTTTATTTACTCGTGTATATATTTATATCCTCAGTCTCTTTTATGCTTATATAATATTATATATTTATATTCGTACAATTATTGTAAATCTTTATGTATACATGGTATTATAATTTGTCACCTATATAATATAGTTCTATTTTATAACATTATACACTAAAATTTTAAAATTAACTTTCCCGTGCCAACTAATGTTAGTTTTATATTATGATTAAAAAAACATTATACCACTATAATAATATCTTACTCTCGCATATAAATAAATATTTAAGTATTTATACCTTGTTTATGTCGACGTTTTTCAACTGCGATTCGAGAGTCTCGTCTTTAGAAGTCAAAGCAGAAGCGGTAGCGCCACCAGGCTCATCTTTTCCGCCAGCTTGCTGTTTCCTAGTCATATGACCTCGGAACGAAGCTTGGATTTTGGTCGCGGCGTGACACAATTCTGTTTATAAATACATGCAATACAAATAAAAAAATAAATAGTTTTCGCGAACACATATTGTGTGTGTGTATGTGTGTGATGTGAGAATTGTATTTCAACAGATTCGAAAAAAAGAAAATCACTAAACAAAAGAAAGAATTTCCATTTATCTTGTAATAAATGCACACACTATTCACATAGTATGTCACTTGCACATACACACACATGCGCGCGCACACACAACACGACAAAAGTGTGCGTGCGCGCGGAACGCATTTCGTTTATGTGTCCTCGGGGGTTCGATTTTCCCTTACCAACGTCATCCGGCCGGAATTCCTTTTCGAAATCTACTTCCTCGGATGTTTTCATCGTGTCGGAGTTTTCTTCTTCGCTAACCGAACTGGTCAAACTGTCGCGGTCTCCCGAATCTATATACACACAAACAGAATACGACGTAAATTCAATTACGATATACACTCTTCCCTTGCCATGATATGCATGTAAGTGTCTATAGGACTGGGGTTAGAAAAAGTCTCCTAGTATAAATCATGTCCACATCAATTCTATCGCAATGTATTAATTTTTTTTTTTTTACGTCATGCGGCTGTGCAGGAGTTATTAAAAAGAAATTTCGATAAAAACATAATCGAATATAAAATGACATATTAAATTATCTAGGTAGGACAGATAGGTACTGATATTATATGTTAACGATAATTTCTGGGGTCATCGTGCGAAGATTGGAAATGTATAGATTAGTGCTGATTGGGTAAACAATAGTGGTACAAAATCTCACTAGTTAGATTTTCGTAAAAAAACAAAGGGTTCAAGCTCCCGTCGATTTAATTCCCCATTTGCACCAATAATTTAACAACTTAATAGTGATATTATATATTGTAATTATTGTTCTACACTCCAAGTCTGCAAGCGCGGACAACTATATACTGCATAAAACATATTTTAATATTATGTATTTATGAAATATATCTAAATGCTTTTTAGATCATTTTTATGTACACGGTACACATGCATATATATGTATATTGTATACAGAATGGCGAGTATACTGCAGTATTTGTATTGTTGCGCACAGCTAAATATAAAATATCGTACAAAGCTGGTAACCCAATCGTCATTTAACATTTAAAACGTGTATAATTTGTTTTAAATGTAATCCATTTTCGCTGTCCTCCGCTTCCCAACTTCCACTCACATTCACTATCATCATCGGTCGGTGGTATTAAGCAGAGGGCATAACTCAAAGTGGTGTGCAGCGTGCCTAAACATTTTTAGCAGATTCCGATGTCCTACTCCTATATATATTTTCAAAATGACAGTCGTATACAAACCGCTAATATAGATTGGAAGAGGAACTGCGCAATGCATTTTTAACGAACTTTTAAATCCTCATCACGCTATGGAAAATTATGCATGTCATTAAAACTTTTGGAACATAAGTACATAGTTGTACAAATTACATACACAAACCTATATAATATATATATGTGTGTGTATATGTAAAAGTCGAGTAATGTTTAATTTCAAAACATGATTTATGGGATTCGCATATTATATTTTACAATATTGCAGTTATTTGTTTTGTATCGATTATTTGTTTAATTTGACGTTGTTCACATTTTTATTTCGGTCATTAAAACATGTTTGGGAAACAAAAAATTGGAACGGCTTTCCGCTTACGACCTAAATACAATAGGCTACGAAAACAATACAATACACGTTGATACGCCACTACATTTTATTATAGTGTTTTAGTAAATAGTGAATAATACGCAAACGTCGCAAACGCATTAAAAAATCAAAAAGTACAATAATAATTAAAATACCGGAGTGAAAACTTTTTAAAAATGATGTAGGTTAAAAGTTGCAAAACAAACAAAAAATATATTGTAATATAAAAATGCATGATGAATACATAATAAATAATATAGTACATAGATTAAATACATATAACACTAGGTATTAGATACTTATTGTACGTATATTTATGAATACAATTTCAGGATTTAATTCACTCCCGAAATATAGGTACACGATAATTCAAGATAATATAATAAAAACAAAAAGTATATATTTAATACCAAAAAGTATTTGAATACCTTTACTCAAATACTCTTACTCAAATACTTTACAAGGGTGCATATATAAATATATATTATATATATTATACAAATACAATATATATAACAAATTTACACACCCCATGTGTGTTTTATTTTTTTTATACCATAACCCATAGCTGTTCCGTAGATACCATCGTTTTTGTGGGATTTTATTTATCCCAAATGCTATTGCTATATAATAAATATTACCTATAGTTTAAATTTTTGTTTTGGTTTTTGGCACTCAAACAGTATATTTGAAAAATGCGAACAATGAGAAAGAATACTCGAGGAAAAAATACTTGACAAAATAAAATACTCGACTTCTTTTTTGTTAGTAGATAAAATGATAATAAAATGAACATAAATAGATGAACAATAAAAACATGGGTATATAATAATAATAACAATAATATTAAAAAAATGTCTACTACACTATATAATATATATATATGACTTTTGAAAGGGCGGTGTTGAGAAGGAAACACTGCCACACTGGTATATCTGTGCCCTACATTTTTTTTTTTTTTTAGATTCCGCATACAGTGGTGCAAATCAATGCTCCATTTTTCGTACCCTTAACTGTTTTATCATATTCTTGTGTCTTTTATTCTTTTTAGTTTATATGCCTTTTTTTTAATCATTGGAACTGCTTCTTACAAAAGGATTTTTTTTTTTTTTATCGGTAACATCCATCTCATTTGGCTCGTTCCAGCTTACATAAAATAGTAATTTACGAATATTGCAGTTATAATTTTCCAAACCAATTTTGTCAACTAATAATAACAATAACTATTGTTATAAAGTCTAGTTAAAACTGCAGTATATTATAAATAACACGTACTGTACCTACTATTATTCGTATACAAAGTATAAGACAAGTACCTAAGTATACGTAGCAATATTGCAATAAATATCATATCACTATATTTTATTACTGTGTGATTGTTTATTTCATTTTAATACGATTTTCTTGGTTTGTTTTTCATGCCTACTGAAGTTGTGCTAAATTTTGAGTAAATGCAAAGTTGTTTTAAAATTATTAAAGATACAAACTGAAATATCAAAATCATACAAAAAAATTACGACCATCGACGCTAGTGGATGATAAATTTAAATATTACATAATATGTTTATGTTTATAATTTTTTTGTCAGTATAAAATATTTTCTATGGTGAAGATTTCAGTAAAAATTATAATAAATAATTATTCTCGGGGGAAAAATCTCGATTATAAAGTTTTCAAAACAAACTTATTTTTAATCCATCAATAAAATTATTTTCGCCGGTATGAAAATACGTCACCATGTAAATCGTTCTCACAAGTTGTGCCAATATATGTATATATATATATATATATAGGTGTATTGTAAACCATCAATCAAACAACCTTCGTGCACAAAAAAAAAACAATTTCCACTACTTGTGCAATAAGGTCGTAACTCTCAGAAAATAATATAATATTGTCTTTACAAGTTTGTATTTTTTTTAAATTTTAAATCCACCCCAAATGTTATTTGTAATCATTTGTCATGAAATGTATTTTATTTTATGTATTTCGTTTATTCGGTTATATGAAATCTTAAAAGCTCAAAAATATCTTGGTCAAACTTTCATATATAAGCTATAAATAAAAATAATAAATTATGAAAAAAAAAATAATAATAATAACAACATAATTATTACTCGATATTTATACGGTTTAAATATGTTCATTCTCGGCGAGTTCATGAGAGTCAACTGTCTGTAATTAATTTGAAAACTCACGACATCTTTATATTCTAACAAAAAAGCTCCAAAGAATTGCCTGTAATTACAGCGTTATTAAAAACTAAAAAAAGCATAAAATAGGCATCAATAATACTCAACGCTAGTTGATATACCAAGTATTGTAATTAGCTTTATATTTTTACGGGATTAGACGTACAATTTGATAAATCAAACTGTCGTAAAAACCAAATTAAACCTTACATGAGTTATATATGTATTATTCCTACCCATACCCGCCTAGCCTGGGCACAAACGAGTTAAGTTAATATTAACTTTTAACTTTTTTTAAATTTAATTTTTGTTAACTTTGATTTTAACTTAATTAATTATTATTGATAATAATTTAATAAGTAATGAATTTCTATGGTATTCAAGTTACGTGTAATTATATTCGTAAGTAATCAAATAATAAATATAATAAAGTTATAAATTACTGACTAATAATATAATTCAAATTGCATTATATACAATAATGATTAACGAGAAATTAAAAATTTAATTAAATATCTTTTTGTTTTTTTTTTTTCATTATTCCGAAATGTATTGATCACTAATATATCTGTAATACTACGCTATATGGCATATTTTAAGAATAATAATAATCAATACCTAATACATACGTTGTAAGTACAAATTATAAAATATTTTCAAATTTTCGTCATATTGACAAAAATAAACCAGACAATGAAATATTTAGTGAGTTATCATTGTTTTTAACACCTATATAAACTATATTTATATGTATTAAAAAAAAAAAATTAACTTAAATTAATAAGTACTCTTAACGTATTCGAGTTAAAAAAAAATTAGGTAACTGATAACTTTAAATGTTTTCCTATCAACTTAATTTAATTCAGTTAAAAAATATTATTAATTTGCTCAGGCTCGAATTATTCGTTTTGTTTCAATACATTTAGTGGCGTCATTTGGGACCGCGCAAGGTATACATTTGCGTATATAAAATCCAATATTGTAGTTATTTGGCCCACTTTATGAATTGATTGGCCTGAATAATTGATAGTAATTTGCGCTTAAAGTGGCCATGCGTATTAAAAAAAAAAAAAAATTGAAATGACGTTGAAATTACTAATTCAGTGGGAATACATTGTATTAAATTTAAATTCACGATGGTTGCAATATTTACTGTTCACACGAGCCCATCGAAGGTATAGGTAGGTAATATCATTGTATTGATAAACTTAAGGTTAACTGGAAATTGCGTTGTATTAGACCTAGACTTATAGGCGATTGTGCATGAATGGTGTAATATGTGCATAATGTATATCATGACAATCTAAGTGTAAACCAACTATAGAACCGTTTTCACGGAATACTAAAAAAAAAAAAAATAAGCTCTTCGCCCGTCTACGAATTATTATTATCATTATTATACTGCAGCAGCAGTCAGCCAGCCAGCTATTGTACTTGGCGTTTCCGCAATTCGCGTTGTTCGCGCGGGCAATTTATTCCGCGACGGGCGTAATGTATTTAATATTTATACAATTGTGGAACTACGTCGGGCTATATAATAATATACATATACATATATTTGTATAGGATAGTGTGTGTACCAGCTATTATACGCGCGCATACGGTGCCATTAATATTATATTATTAACGATTTATCATCGCGATTCGCGACGTGTATATATAATGTATACAACGCAATGCTTAGGTGTAATTTGCAGGGTACCTTTACGTATGTACGAAATATCACATCATATTTATCATGCAAGTGTGTATGTGATTTTGTGGTGGGTGTGTGGTTGGTGGATATACGTCAACACGCCGCTGTCGGGTCTTTTTGTTTTTCCGAAACAGGGACACCCCTTAATAAATATAGTTCTAGAGTAGATGTATTATTAATAATATATAAATTAATAACATTCTATTCGGATCGGTGTAAAATATATATTGTACCTATACACATATTTTACATCCTTTGATGTGGTAAGCAATATTTGTATAACGTGAAATTGAATGTTTATCTTACATATATCACCTATAGACTAATAAGTAATAATTTTAATACTTATAAGTAAATTATATGAAAGATCAACAGAAATTTAATGAAGTACGGTATGGATATAGGACACCTTAAGGTTACCAGTCACTAATTAGTAATCAGCTCACACGTCACACCGATTTTCGTTTTTAAAATTCCCGGGCCCATTTTTTAGATCTGAACATGTTTGTCCGTTACCGCCACGGATTAAGTCATACGTTACACATATACGAAGCGAGGGTACTGAATACTTTAAATTTTTAAGTACACAATATTATGTAGTAGGTAATATTCGAAAAAAATATCGGCGATCTAGTGCGGTTGACATTGTGTAATTCGAATAATGATGAAAAACAAAAAATTCTAATTATTGATAAATTTACAACTAGAATCGTGATAAATAATAATAATAGTAATTATAAGGTAGGTATATTCTTGTGGTGCAACGGTGATTTGCCGTTCATACCCGTGTACACGGTTGCACGTAAAAGTTTGCACAGAAAGAATTTTCACCTTCAACGCGACTAAGAAAAAAATCGACAACAAGCTAATTAAACTTTTTTCGTAATGTAACCCTCACTGCAGAGAAAACGTCCGCTTGTGGGGAGGGGGAGGTAGGCGACGACCCGAGTTTTAAACTGCTGACGTCTGCGTGCTGCAGATAAAATATGCTGATAATACGTTCGAATATATATTATAAAGGAACGAATAAGACAAACCACCACCACCACCACAACCGCTACTACAGTTCGTCGCGGGACCATTGAATATAAAGGAAACACTAAACTATAGAGTATTATCATCGATTCGCATATTATTAAATACTACTACAGCGTAAAACGTCAACTATGTACGCTCGAGAAACGTTTGTTTTTTTTTTAACTTTTTTTTTTTCTACACATTATGCAAAAACGAAAAAGATGTCCCCGATCGATGAAATCCGCTGCCGGTTTCGAAGGATAAAGGAGGTCAGCGCTGTGCGCGTCAGGTACAATATATATATATATATAACGTTGTAATAAAATAGATGGCCGCGGATACGAAAAGACGCGCGCATAATACATATACAGTCGCGGCGCGATTTCCGCTCGACGCGATTAACACGACGACGGGCAACGCAGATCGTTTTCATTATTATAATTAAAACCTATTGATTCGGCGGAATAATTTTTGTTCGCATCGACTGTTTCGACGGGTTTTACGAGATAAACCGCGGAAGGCCCGGTGGTGCAGCTCGTGTACAGTCTCGGCCGGTTGCTGTTCAGTGTTATACGCGTCGGTCGTTCGCCTGTACATTTGGGCTATACATAATATTATAACACACCCTAAGCCCGTACGCCTGCGTTTTCGGATCATATATTTTTTGCGCTCCGATTCGCGCACCACACACAATGTATGATTAAATATATGGTCGGTATATATATATATATATATATATACTTCCAACGTATAATATAGGTAATATATATATATATATACGTAATATGTGTTTCGAAAATCGGTGTGATTACTTATGACGAACGTATCGCAAAGCCGTCCCTCCCGATCGTGACCAAATATACCTATATATATATACAGATAATGTGGACAAGACAAAATGGTGAGTTGTTGCGATGGATGAGGCCGTGGAGGGGTAACCGGAGACGGTGGTCGGTCGGTGGGGGGGGGTTCACTATATAGATAGAATGTATGTGTGTGGTATCTTTGTGTGTGTGTGTATGTGTGGTGGTTTTCGGCGGCGAACTGCATCGATCGCGGCGCGCGGTAGTTAGGTCGTTCGCGGGGGGTGTGAGCGTACGCGCGAGGGCGGCCCGTGTCGGTCATTGGAGGTCATCAGGTCGCGCGTTCGACCAAGGCCGCGCGTCACCTTCTCGGCAATTATATCGCGCTACACTGCCACTGCTATGTGTACTGCCATTCACCGTCATGTTTACTACCTATGTATGCATAATAATATCATACTATACGATACATGTATATTATACCATCTGTATATCATTATTATTATATATAGTCGTGATATTATACATATATAATGGGTACTTAAACTATATGCACTTCACCGTAGAACAGTGGCTGTACGCGTGTATTTACGTATAACAACACTCCGTCATGCCGCACACCATCCACCCTGCACTAACACATCACCGGAGGAGACTCCACCCGCGTCGGTATGAATATGCAATCTCGTTATTATTGTACCATATACGCAATGTATATGTATATATACACACTTTGCGCGCGTTAAAATATTATATTATACCCGTGGACCTTTTACCTTATAGACTTTACTATAAGGACTATGATTATACCTATAATAATACGATGATCGCCGTAAACGCGGATGTTGCAGCAGCCTACAGCCGGGTGTACCCCGCATTATGCACCGTACACAAACGATATTAGCGCGCCGAAATTTCTTACGACCCGCTCGTCCGTACAGCATTGAACATATTCGCCTATGCCCCGGCTAGGTCAGGCGGATGCAGAGCGGTGAACTCGAAAGTATTAAATAATTATAATAATAATAATAACAGTTAGTTACGTTCGGCTTCCTCCGATGATGTATAGTGTATCCCCTATACCTATATATATATAACATTATCAAGTTACACTTCGGGACTAAAATATATTATGATAATAATAATAATAATAATAATAATAGTAATGTATAAATTACTACGGTAGGGTCGAAATTACATTTTAATACTACCCAGCCAACCAACCGTCAAGATGATAAAACACTCTGACCTTTTCGATACATTATGTGCGAGCCTTTCACGTTCGACAAGTTTCCTGCAATCGCGGAGTCGTGTATATTTATATACACCTATATACTCGTATACACACATATATATATATATATATGTGTATCGAGTTGGCAGCCGAGAGAACGGGGTTTTATTATACTACGGCGGTACCTTCCTTTCCGTATATATATATATATATATATATATACTTTCCTTTCTTTTTATATTCGTCCGAAACGCGCCTTTATTTATTGGTATACATCGTCGCAATACAATACTATACGAGTCGTGAGACGTGCAGAAATGGAAAAACTATTCGAGTCTACCCGCGGAATCGTGATATCTCAACAATACGCCTCGGTCGGCAGCGGGCCGTGTGGGATCTGGTGCCACTTCGCCTCGCCGCTAAATAATAAATCACACCATACACTCGGATACTGCAAAGTTTGCGGGCGTCACTGCGGCACTACAATAAATTCGCCGCGTGCGTATTCGCTGCATCGGCGTTACACGGCACAACGGTATACGCAAAATATATACAGTGACTATGTACAAATATAATATACTATACACACACACACACACACACACATACAGTGTATAATGTATATATCATATATCGTTATATTTGCTTAGAGTTTGTATAATGTGTTTAAAGACATGATCTCATGACGTGATCACAGTCATATCGAGTCGTAATATTATTAAATATAATACCCAACAATGTTTAATGAGACGACAGAATTATGATAATTATAATAATAATAATAATGATGTGACGTACGGACGAGACGTCATACGGATACACGTCGTGAAGTGGTTATATTTTATTAAAATAATATACTTACGTGCGTGGGCGTGTGAAGTGGAGATGCGGTGATGTCTCGTGTTACTGCTGCAGGTGTAATATGCAGGTACTCTATTGCGCGCGTGTATATGCGGTTATATTCTATTGAAAAGTGTGGAACGTCGGCGGACGACTGCGCTGGCGGCGGATGTTTATTATATCGTATTGTATACAGTAAAATGTGATAAATGATCGAACAAATATATACAATATTTTTATTACAATAATAATATATTAAACTCTGCACGCAGGTGGTATGGCACAGGTGTAAGCCGTGCGGCGCGTTCGCGGTCTACGTGTGCGTGTATGCGCGTGCAGTACACAACGGTTTTTTTCTAAAATTTTTTTTATTTTTTTCAATGTATCGCAATGGGTAATGTTAATATTATTATTACTATATTGGTGATAATAACACGAACAATACGACGGAATATCGCAGTGCAGTGTTACGGTGTTGTTATTTGGTCGTTTTATAATAGAAGCGATTTAGTTTTGTAATAATAATAAAATTAACAATGTGATGTACAGGCGGGAGGACGACGACGGCGGCGGCCGACTGTGCGGGGCAGTCGCGTGCGGAAAGAGATATTACGGAGACGGACGCGGCGCGCTGTCTGGTCTGGCAACGGCGGCGGCGACGGTGGTGGTTGTAGTAGTAGTAGTAGTAGTAGCAGCAGCCGTAGAGGAGAGTTAGTTGAGAGCGTACCAGAGTGCCGTCGGTGACGGTGGCCGGCGAGCGTATGACGGCGCGGCGGCGGGTTCGTGCGACTATATACCGCGGCGCGACGTGCCCCGCACGTTGTAAAACGTACGGCGGTGTGGCGGCACAGAGCGCAAACGCCGCCGCCGGTCGAGCGCGTATATATTATTATTAGGTATACACATACATATATATATATATATATATATATAAAAGCACTTGTCCTGTTTGCGTGTGTGTGTGTGTGTGTCGGAATTGAAAAAAGCTGCGGCGCGGCGGGTGGAATATATGTATAATACCGTTCGCGCATACATATATATATAGTCGAATAGCGTATATGCGGCAGCGCCGGCGCCCCTGACACTCCCTGGCGGCGAGGCCGAGCAGTGCGCGCCGTGGCGAGTCGCCGGCCGCCCTCGTCGCGCGCATAATCGCTATGATACACACCACCGCCACGTCGTCTCGGCGCGCGCGATCCCCCCCCCCCCCGCCGCAACCGCCGCCGCAGCGCCAGGGACTCGGTCGTATACAATAATGCGAAATCGCGTACGTACGTATCGCGTATATCGTGTATGTGCGAGTCGTACGCCGCATAGGTATGCGGAGTATGTGGCGTGCGTCGTACGGGCCCCGCGCCTTTCCCCCCCCCGCCCGCCCGCCACCCCTAACCCCTCCGCTACGTCGCTACTCGTCGCCCACAACTACTGTCGCGCGGTGTGCGCGGCGCACACGGATGATATGCGAGAGACGTGTATATGTATATTTCCCGTAAGCTATTATTGTGGGTATAATACGTGACGTGTCCCACGACTCGGCTAATTAAGCGTCGTACAGAGAGCATTCGCGTCGAACCGGCCAAATCCCTCCGCAGCGTTCACGGCGGCATTCGAGCCCGAAAATTCGGTCGTTTATATTTTATTGTTGATTTTTTTTTGTTACGTAATCCGCTTATGACCGCCGCCGTCGACAAGCGTCTTGTACGCGCACCGTATAACGAGTATACTCGTATATATATATAATATAGTCCTCCCGAAAGTCGACGTATTGCATTACTGTGTGTTTACGGTTCTTTTGTGTGCGTATCGCGTACAACGTCATTATCATATTATACATGGCGGGCACGTTTTATAATATTGTAATAATTATATTGTATAAAAAAAATGTAAATACCTACGAGTGACGTCGCGGGAGGGTCGTTAAAAACAGATTAGTAAAAACTATATAAACATGACGACAACAACGTCACGTGGCATAATCGCATAATATATGCTCTAAATATATATATATCACATTCACTTATGATACGCGTCACGTCTTTGCTATATCGTCCGCGGGTATAAAGGTCCGCCTACGAGCATAATACAATAACGATATATTATATGCATATGTTATTGGTATAGTACACACGCGCGCACACGTCGAGACCGAATCGTCGTCATTATTATTTTTTTGTTATTTTCGAAACGTCGTCCACTTACCGTCACTCAACGGTATCAAGAGCGTTTTGGCCGCATCGGATTCGGCGGCCGACGACAATTTGTCGGAGACCCCTCCTCCGCCGCCGCCACCGCCGCCGCCGTCCACACCCACGATTCCTCCGCCGTCCACGGCGCTTCCGTCTTTGCTCGGGTTACAGCCCATGGTGACCGCGGTCGGCCGCGCTGCAGCGCATCACCCGCGGTGGTCCTCGCACCTCATCCACCGCCGCCGCCGCCGCCGTATGACCGGACCGCATCCGAAGTGCACCGCCGGCGCCAAGGGTCGTGCGGTCGCGGTGATGTGGCCCCCGGAAAACGATAATGCCGCGCCGCGGTGCTGACGTTTGTGCCTATAATACGGTGTGTGTGTGTGTGTGCAACTCTCGGTGTCGCCGCGTGTGTAACGTCGACGTACATCAACCGCCGAGTCGTAAGTACGGTTTGCGTGGGTATTGCTGTGCAATAAACGACTACGGAGCGCATAGGTATTTTCGGTAACGGACGACGGGGTGAGTCGTGAACGAGTGGCAGAGAGAGAGAGAGAGACAGAGAGACAGAGACGGAGTGAGCGAGTGAGAGGGACGGACGGGGAAGGAGCGAGAAAAATCCGCCGCGGCCTTATTACTATATGTACGCGTATAAACCGAGGAATATATTACGGCATAATACGTATATAATAATATACAAGAACGGCAGCGGAGCAGGCGTACCTATTTTTTAGGGTCGCCCAACCCTCTTCGTCCGCAAGTGTTTTCATTCACTGTTTAAAACGTGTATATATATATATGTGTGTGTGTGTGTGTGTTTAGGTACGGTAAGTATACCTGTACAGTATGGTCGTTACGCTTCGCCCCCGTCTTATATTTTATTTATTTTTTCTAAAAAAAAAAAAAAGACGAAAAACGCACATCGTCTACGACGGACGTCCGCGCCGTTTATTATACGGGCAGGTTATATAATATTATATACGTATATACGCGCACGTATACACATAGGCAGTATAGAATATAAGCGTACTAAGAGGTCGGTTGCCTACGGTAACGGCGACAACAGTGGCGGCAACAACAGTAATAATAATACTTACAATAATAATAATAACATATATACGAAATTAAACGGGGGCTGGGTATATATTATAATAATATGGACATTTACTGTATAGAGCGGCCGACCGCTGTGTGTGTGTGTGTGTCGGAACGGGCAGAGCGGGAAGAGTCCCTTCCGCCGCCGTCCGCGGAGTATTTTAATGTGCACACTGGCGCGCGTATATATAGCTATACTGGACGCCGTCGGTTTTTTATTCGCGTTCATCACGCATTCGTTAATGTACATCAACCCTGAGCCCTCCCCCGGCTATCGTCGCGTACACGCCGGCCGCGCGGGTGTACAATGCGTAGCGACTATATACATACCGGTGTATGGCGGAGGAGACTGGAGAGGCGCCGCCGAGTTCAAAGATTTTCAATCTGCCCGGTGTTCACTACATATTCATCATCAATGTGTAGACGAGTATAAATGTATACACCGCAGAGTTATTAAAAATTATCAAATGCCATTTTCATAACCGTTTTATCTATTTTTGTTTTTTATTTTATTTCAAGCCGCAACGAATAGCATCGAAAAAATTGTCCATACAAAACATATAGGTTCTAGGTTTTGTACGGAATAGGTAGGTCGTTTAAAATTATTCGTTTACCTATATTATGTGGCTAATGGCTATGTACATGGTACGTTCGGTGGTCAGCACTACCTAAATATAAATTACAAATGCTATAATACCGTGCGAAATAAATTAAAATACTTAATTTAGGTATTTTTAGAATGAAAAAAAAGCTAGCATTTACACAACTGACCCCAAGACTATCGTTATCCGTTCTATGGCAACGATCGTTTTTCTAAATTGTACGTGTTCCAAGCCTTCGTCGGTTCGTCCCCATGTAGTGAGATTACAAATTTATTTTGGAATACAATTATTTAGTAAATACGTAATCATAACATTCGTATTTACATAACTGTTCTGCACGTCATTTCCCTGCCCACAAAAATCAATCTTACACAATGGACATGCGCAAAATCAAAAATTGATTTTCGTGGTTGTTGGAAAACGACATGCGAGTTTAGAGAATAGTCTTGCAAATACATTATGCTAATTAAACGTACTAAATGCTGATGCAAGAAAAAATGTGGATATTAGTATTTTTGTAATTATGTTGGGGAGGAGGGTTGAAGATGTATATCTAAAATGCTCCTAACCCCCATTTCATTTTTGTTATCGTGCTTAAACCAAAACTATGCAAATACATACTAATTACTTGCTAAATATTTGAAATTGTTTTAAATTAAAAATGGCAATGCGAGAATACGTAATTACGTAATTTCTTATTAAGTTAAGTTATCTATGCGATTTCAACAAGGAAACAACGTATTCGTATATCATTATCGGTGCAAATGGTGTATTTAACAATATTTCTAAAAATGTATGCGGATAAGTCTGTCCTTTTTAAATCGTTGTCGATATATACCTAGTTTATATCTACTATGTTTGTAAAATTAATTAAAAAATGTAGAATAACATAGATACAGAATCTGAAATTAAAAAAAAAGTATAATAAACTAGAACGCAGTTGGTTCCGTGTACTGAAAACATAATCGCATTTCCCGAGTAAAAAATATCCTTCGCGAGGCTGCAGGCTATATATGGAATACATTTTGACACATTTGTTACTACAAAAGGGTACAATTATAATCGGTGTTTGTAAAATAAATGATGTATTATGTAGATTTATTATGTAATTTGAAGTGTCTAACACATACAGACATACATTCGTGATTTAATAAAATTAATCTATGAAAAAGTTCAGTAATATTAACATGTTATATAAATCATATTGCGACTAAAAAAATGTAATAAATATTATCTGCATTAATAGTAATAAAATAAATGGATAAACGATATTTATTTTTATTAAAAAAAATTATATATACCTATTGTTTAACGTTTTAGTTGAAATAAACCGTTGTGTATTTGTATGACATAAAGCTTAATGGTTAAGGTCAATAATTAGTTAATATTATGAATACATGAGTATTATAGTGGGTACATTTGATTTTTAAAACATTACCTACGTTTCCTGTTTATAGAGATGGACAAAATACTTAATACAAAATGACTGCATACATTTACTTTCTTTGAGCATAGCCGGATTAAGAGGGAGATTAGGGCCAGTCCCCCCCCCCAAAAAAAAAATTATGTGTTTGCAGTTTTTCTACAGTTATAATTTATATTATTCGATCGAAAAACGTATTATGGGATATAGTAACCGACAATGATTAATATATTTGGGATCAGTCGGAATAGTTTTCTGTTTTCCATTCAAATTATTTCCATTTTATAATAAATTTAAGTCTTCATTTTTAAAATCATGTTTTCATAATTTGAAACACGCTGATGAATTAGTACCTAGTCATGAAAACAGTATAAAACATAAAAATGCAGTAAGTTCGTGAACCATGGTTAATTTTAAGTTGGAAAAAAAAGCTTGAAGTCGATATTTTCTTTTTTATTATAGATAAATTGATATATGAAATTGACAGAAGACTAAATACTTATTTTCTAAATTTTTTTTTCAATTCAAATTTTTAATTAACTTTAAAACTGACAATGAACCTAACCAGTCATTGGTTCATTAAATAACTATTTAGTTTTACCATAACGAGTTCGATGATAACTTAAAAATCGAAATATCTCATTTTTATCATAACCACAGTTTCTTCAGATATTGACAATTGTAGGGCTATAGCAAAACTTCTTTATGAAAGAACGAACTTCCTAACGAAATCTTATTGTGATGTTTTTCCAAATACACATATTGCATTAAAATTATACCTGACTATACCGTTGACAAATTGTGAAGCCGAACGTTTATTTTCAAAGTTGGCTCTAATTTTAATTATATAATTAACTAAGATCTACACAGTAAACAGATTGAAGATAGGTTGAACGCGTTAACAATCATGTCAATTTAAAATGATACATATATATATATATGTGTGTGTGTATATATAAAAAAACTCATTTAATGACGTTTTAGATACTTTTGCATCAAGTATAGAGTAGCTATATTTTAATAAATTAATTATGTAATGTAAATTCGCTTTTTGAGAGAAAATATTTCTCTTATTTAACTATAAATTACATCTAGTTTGAATGAGTAAATACAAAATACAAGAAACTAAATACATTAAAATTAAAAATAAGTAATATTTGAGTAATATTAATTATATTATTTATTCAACTAGTAATTTAATTAAAATAACTATATGCAATTATAATTTAAAGTCAATTAAATAAATTATAAGTATTTATTAAAATTACAAATTATGTTGCCAACATTTTAAAATAAATAAAGAATGAGTGAAGCCGACTGTTGAACACGTTCAATCAGGGCTGAAGAATACAAATCTGTATTGAATAATTACACATTTTCTTTATTAATAGTTAGATTATTATATCATAAAAAATACTAAATATTAAATACAGTGAGTAGAAATAATATTTAAAATTTAAATACAATTTGCTGTAATGGTATATATAATATATCGTTATTAATTTATTAATTAGATTTAATTAGTAATTACATATATTTAAATATTTTAAATTTAGCAATTTAAGTTTACAAATTAAATATAATTTAATAAAACATTTTCTGACATTAATTAATATAATTAATCGTAACATTTAGAATTAAGTAGACAAATTAAAAATTAGATTATTATCAAATTATAAGAATGTCATAAACACAATACATATAGATACTTTGTAAGATGCTGCAATTTATGTCTTGATTGATATCCCACAATATTTTCTATATAAGCACATAAAACACTCAATAAAGCGCTCAGTCGCACACCCGATTAATATTCTTTCACTGTACGTGTAATTAGTTAATGTTTCTTTTTATTAAATTAAAATATTGTTCATAGTATACTTTTTGTATTTCATTATTTCCTAATCCACTCAAAAACTCAAGAAGATTATTTCAAACAGCAAATTGCGTATGAGGTAAGGTAATACATCTATCTTCAATACATACATCACGCATAGCCCTATATATATATATAAATACATTAAAAGAAAAACTCTCTTACTTACTCCCCGTATCAATGTTTCATGTTAATAAATATTCATGTATAAAGTAATAAGTTGAGACTTGAGAATGCCAATTTAAATACAATATATTAATTGTTATACTCGTACTAATATTAAATCAGAACCTTTTATTATATTTCTAACTCATTACAATGAAAAATACTTTAGAAAACAATCAATAAATATTAAATGCTGAATACCTATTGTCAAATATTTAATATTCAACACTTCAAGTAATGGCCTGTCCTGTACGTAATGTATATACACTATATACAGACAATATCGTCTACTTGTGTTATTGACCCGTAGCCCATATAGTCAATAACATTAATAAGCACTTATACGTTATTAGTTATTAGTTTATTACACAAATTAGTATTCACAGTACCTACCCTATTACATCACGGTATAAATGTTATGTTATTTATATGTTAATATTGTGTAATAATATTCGTCACAACTTCAGTTCCAATTAGGTAGGTACCTATATTAAAAACAAACTACCAACTTATATCTCAAAACCACTACATCACATAGTATTGAATGAAATATACATAATACATATATTATTATACATATAACAGCACGTGTACAAAAATGTATAATATAAGTACCTACCTCGCTCTCAGTGCAACATGGCAGTCAAGAGCGTTCTCTTTATATAATGATAATGATAATAATAATAATAATAATAATATTATTTTGATCCAAATAACACGCATGCGGTAACACATCATACATATTATTGACATATTATTATGTATAACGTATATTATTTAGGTACGTCACAATCTATTCGGCGATATCTATAGTCCTGTATATTATGTACAATACGTAAATAATAATAATATACACGGGAATATGTCTTATTAGAGGCTATAAAGTATAAAGTGACTACTCGAAAAATGCATTGTTGCGACTGTTGCGTACACTATTATAAACTATAAATTATAATATAACAATATCGTGCTGCACGTCGTAATGACTGCTGAAGGTATACAAATGTACGACCGTTTTATACTGTAAATATACTTGTATTATATATCATTGATATCGTTATCATGCAGCACCAGCCGTTCAGACTGCCGGTTGTTCGCAATGGTTAGGTCGTGTGGCAGGTTAGGCTATCGGAGACCGTAAATGCTAAATACGCTGGCATTATTATTGTGGAATTCGTATAACACTTTACAAAGGTATCAGAATAAGCTGTACCTACGGGCTTTAAATATACGCGCTCTATATAGAATTATTTTATGAAACGTTAGGTATATATTTTTTTTCGTATTTATACAAACAGGTACTAAAAATACAGTACGAGTATTATGATATTTGTCTGTTAAAATTGTTATTTATTAGAACACTGATGGTCATTGGTTCCAATTTATTAATATTTATGTTCAATTTGAATAATCGTCATTCATTAATTAATTTTTTTTTTGTCAATTTTTGCGTAATTTTTTATATAACCTTTAAAATAAAAAACATAAAAACTATCTATCTTTTTAAATTTTTATCATTGTTAAATGTCAATGTATTTCCATTTGCACGAGCTTCAATGTCTATGGAATTTTCGTAATTGCTAAAATAAAGACATTTTCAATATTTTATATTTTAGGTATACAATGTGCATACCAAAAACATTATAATATTGTTTAATAAAAAATTAATGACCATACTATGTATAGTTTAATACGCATGGCATTAAAAAAGTTCTTTTACACGTAGTATATAATACAATGTATAAAATGGTATAACATAAAAAATATATATAAAATATCTACCGTATTTTGTATCACAACTCACTAGCGTATTATTATTATAACGAAATGACGACGAAGTCGCCGATCGGCGAGTGTCCGATTTCCGAGTACCAGTGGAATCAGCTTCTCGCGTTTACGGTCGTATATTAAATTATTATTGTCGCTGTATAATATACCGTGGGGATGCTGCTGTATCATATCATATGTCGAGGTTGTTGGCTTCGCATGAACCGTTCTCGAGTATCAGACATTATATCGAATGTGATGGTGTGTAATGTGTGTTATACACATATGTACAGGCAACGTTGAGCCAAATGGTTATATTTTTGATTATGCATTTATTCAAATCTTTATTTTTAGAACTTTTTAGCAAACTTACAAAGTTGATTATTTCAAATACTTAGTTTTTTATGGTATTTTTTAAGGCGTATCCTGTGTCGATAAAATATATTTTTTTTAATGAGAAACTCCTCTTATTATTTATTGTTGAACCATTAATTATTTTTGTTCAATAATTCTGATACATTTATAAACATAAATTCAAGTAACGAATTGAAATTATATATCATAATAATATATCTAACCTAAAAATATGTATTTTTTTGTAATTTAAAAATGAATTACTGTAGGCTTGAAATTGCCTCTAAATATTCTTATATTAGTATATGCAATAGATATGCTAAACAGTAAACGTTACATAATTTTCAAAATATTAAATTATTTGTTTGTGCTGTTTTTTTACAGATATTTGAATATTTCATTTTTTAGTTTTTTTTTTTTTTTATTTATGCATGATGATTAAAAGATAATTATTTTCCGATTAAAAATTAATATAATTTTAAATTGTTTTAGCTTAGGCTTATAAAGTTTAAAAATGTAATACCAGATTTCTCATTAATGTTATAGTCGTGTTATAAATTATATATAATAATATAATATATGATGTGAATCCAGCAAGCGTGTGTAGTGCGTGTGAGCGTATGACAAAGAGAGAAAGAGAGAGAGAGAGAGAGAGAAGCGAATTAAGACGAATATCAAGCTGTATTTTTTTTTTTAAGTATCTGCCTATACAATATTATTATACCTACGACGGAAAGGCGTGTGTATAGCGTGTCAAAATGCCGGGTTTCGCACGCTATTCGGGAACGTACCAGGCCCGGGGATTAACGCGTGGGCGTATGTTTGTAAAGACGTCATCGCGGCGTCGGGTATTGAAATAACGACGGCAAAGCCAATATATTATTATAACTGAATACAATTTTGGGGGCCACGCGATTTTTTAAAGTGTTTTTTCTTAGCTCATCTGCCTGCCAGACGCAAGCTATTTACAGCTATTCAGCCTTACAACAATTCGAAATCGCAGGTACCAGTGAACGACTTAATCAGATTATATACATAATAAAATATCCTTGGTGATGCATTAAGTGCCCATACACAAATTGTTTTAAAAAGTTTTAACAACAGAAAATATTATTTTTACATAATTCAATGACATGGTAAAACAACGCTTTTGAATAAAAAATATATTTTTTAAATGTATAAAGTTTTTTTTAATCAAAACATTAATTTTAAATTTCATATAACGAAGCCACCACTTTGCTCATCTAAACTTTAAAAACTTATAGCTAATTTGTGTTTCGATAAACATTTATACTCGTTCAAAAAAAGTATAAAACACTTAAAAATGATAATGATAATATTTTGAAAGTAATTTTTGTACACTGTTTAAAACGTAAATTGAAAAAAAATAACAAACAAATACGAAAAAAATTATGTTTTTTTTTTCACTTTTTGATCGTAACCACGCATAATAGATATTACGAATTACAATAATATTCATTCGGTCTGCAAATAGGTTTTAAAATTTTTGTTGTTTTGACGATTTAGTAAAAACAAATGGTCCACGAATTTTGTTTGTTTATTATGTTATTGTTTTATATTTACTGTTGTTTTTAATTATAGATACAATAACGATTAGGCTTAAACCAAAATTGGCGATGAACGGATAATACATAATAAACAAACCATAATCGAAAAAATGGATTAAAATAATATTGTATTATTTACATTATTTTAAATTCTGAACAAGTTTATTTTTTTTTTTTTTTGCTTTATAATAGAAAACAAAATTATTCATAATTTAAACTTATAGGCTTTACTGTTATAGTAATTTAAAGTATCTAAAATACAATATGAGGCCTTTTTTAGAAACGTTTTAAGTTCAAACTTTGACAACAATTAAAAAAATTATTTTGTAATTAAAATTTGCATGAATATTCATTGTTTTTTATTATTTTATAACTTTTATTATTTGTGCGTTCATATTAACGAACAGATAAATATTATCGCAAACTAATTGATTTATTTTAAAAACATAATAAAAGCTTGGAAAATATTAGATTGTTTCATCATATTTTTAATACAAAAATTTTTAAACATGATGAACTTTGATTAACATAGTAATTAATTAAAAATTTTAACACAATTCTTATGAAATGAAATTATTATGAGTTGTTTTATGCAAAAACGAGGCACAATAGCTTAAAAAAGTCAGAATATCTATATAGAAAATTATGTTGTGTATAACAAAATCTAATATAAATATTTTGTGAAGATTCCAATTATCTACAGTTATTTGTTTTTGAATTAAAAAAAAATATCAAAAATTATTTGAGGAGAAATGGTTATTATACGGGTGAATATCTAATGTAAACATTTGAACTTCAAATGGCTATAAAATCATAAAAAATTAATACAACTTTCAGTAACCTTTTTATTTTTGCTATAGATAAAAAGCCGATAAAGAATTTTGTACTATATTTTCAAATCTTAGATAAAAAAAAGAAAAATTTTATAAATTTTTAATTACAAAATAATTTGTAAATTTCGAGGTTTTAATGAATTTTGTTAGAATTGTAACTTTAACACTTATAAGAAAATAATGTGATTACACATTTTTGACACTTTTTAATTAGTATTATAATAATATAATGAGAAACTTATGAGAAACCTTTTATTCAATTTTAAAGTATTTTTACCTAATGAATTTTTCATCGACATTTATAGAAAAAGAAACTAAAATAATTGAAAAATTAAAAATTCTTATAAATATAGCTCAAAAATTTCAACATTTTTTGAAAATTGTATTATATTTATGTAATGATAATATAAAGTTTTGGGTGTAAAATTGAAGTATAAACAGTTATTCGTTTTTAAATCACGAGTACATGATTTTGTAGAATTTTTAAAAATTCTTGTGTCTTTTTATTATTTTTTACTTTTGTCTCCCTAAGCATCAAATAGATCTAATTTACTAGCAAAAATCTTCCCTAAAGTTGTAAATCGGAACATTTTTACTGCCCTAAAAAGTGGTGATGACATACAGGTTAGGTTAGGTTAGGTTACCATACAGGAAAATAATACATCAGTGTAAAATCAATACATTATGACTTGTAGTGTATTAGTGTATACAATATTATAATCAAACATAAAATCTAATTTATGAAGTTATTACATTCAGATACTATACATTTTTAATAATGAAAGAAATTTTAAATTATGGTGAAACTTTTATTTGTTCATTTTTTTTTTATTATCATAACTGTATAGTTATTTATAGATTGTAATGATTGTATGGTAATGTATATATTACACCAACTCTAGATGATAATTTAATATATTATTAAGGCCATCCCTAGGATTTGCGTGGCCCAAGGAAAAAAATAGCAACTCCTAATATTTACACATTCTTGTTTTTGTACTGGAAAAACAACCTAATGTATACAGTGAAAAATAAAAATTAAAGCTTAGTAATTATTTACATAAGTATATATAGTTTATAATAACAAAATAAAGGTTATTTAACCCTTTTTATAGTGCATAATATTATATTATCTTTTGTATTTTCACTCCATTGGTTGAATTGACCTTTTCTTAAATTTAAAAGAAAATATAATATTACTAGGCCATAAAGGTTTCACGAATGTCTTAATTTTGAAGCAAGTTTGAGAATTTTTAAATAGTAAAATGTTTGTAGATTTTTAAATACTCATGACTTCAAAATTAAAATATACAAAGCATTAGTACGCATCTAAAAGTAAATAAGGATTAAGGTTTTTTTTTTTTTAGAGTAGTTACTTTCCTCCGTTTTTAATAGTAAGGGACATGCCTATTTTACGACAGTATTATGACCTTTAAAATACCGATACACGTTTTTTGACAACGAAATTGCTGATTTTGGCAGTTTTCTTACAAATTATAATATTAATTTAGTAATTTTACGAATTTGACTAATATTTTAACACGTTAAATTAGAGTTTATAGAACTTTTAGTTTATAGATTTAGTTAAGTAGATTATTTTTTGGGCGAAAAGATTCTAAGTTTAATGAGTTATTTAAATTAAATATATTATTAGTTATTACATATTATGTGAGATGAGAAACGTAATGATACAGTTCAACTTCTTGAATTTTAATTATCTGCTATATTTTGGTATAGAATAAATAATCTTCATTCTTAAAAATACTGTAGGCTATGTATTACTATATCTTACACTCTAAGTTGAAACTTCAAACTAACAAAATTCTTAATTCTTTAAGAACAATTAATTTGAATATTTTTTGTTATACACAGCTCAATTGTGTTAACACATATTAGGTAACCATTTTTACTTATGCTTAAAAAAAAACACAACCTACTCGTATGTTGTTTATTATAAAACTTATAATATCAAAATTATCAAGGTAGATAAAAGTGAAATAGTTTTTTTTATTAAATTAACTTTAACCGTTGATTATATTATAATCGTATACCTCGTAATTGGTTTACTTATTCAAAAACCAGAATAAGAATAAGAAAATATACCAAATGATATTATTATCCTTTATAGGTACTAATAATTTTAAGTGATCTATTAATAATATATAGTATTCTATAGTTTAGTGAATCAGTGAGGTACAATAAAAAAGCGGATCGGGAAGTGTGTACTCAATGTTTTGTCACGTTGTTAGGACGTATTATTATTATTATTATTATTATTATTCCTGTTTCGTTATTATTATTAGTATATTTATACTGTAAACGACTTGAATTGGTTAAACCCTTACAAAGTTTTCAAAGAAAATCGTCGCAAACGACGAGGACAAAGCAGACCGTTAGTTGAGGAGTGCCTGTTAGTGTCATTTGCGATTGATTGGTTTTACATGGAACTTTTGAAAAGTTCAACGGTGGCCATACAATGGGATATTTTTTTGATTGATTGTATTTTAATAAAGCATACACTCCTAATAACAGCTATGGTCACGTAATTCACTTTTGTTGAAAACATATAATGATATGGGACAAAAGGATTTCGTATTAAAAAAATAAATAAATGAACGGGCTATTATGGTAAGTGATTATATTTACGCATTAACAGTGTGACCTATCGAACTGCCATTGATTTGGACTGGCTGCAAGCCAACTACTAAACAGCTCTTTTTAAAGCAGGTTAATGTTTGGGTTTAAAAATGCCAAAATAAGTTTTGTCGGTGAAGTTTTGAAAAAAAGTCATTATCACATAAAAATGTGTTTTATTATTTATTTTAAATATAAATTTAATGCTCACAAAATTGGCCCTAAATTATCCGATCGATTAAAAAATGCGAATTAAAAGTAATTATTAATTAAAATTTACAAATATCCATATAACATTAAATATTAGATACAAGTTAAAAACTAATAACTATTTTATGGGATGAGAAATTTCATGTAATGATGATTGTTAGATCGATTCAAAAAATGAGTTAATAGTTTCAAATCTGATTTAAAATCTAAAATTAGTAAAGTTGGCTCGAGAAATGGTCTTGGTTTTTTTATTATTAAATATTAATTGAACAGTTGACAAATTCTAAAAACTAATTTTCAATTATTTCATTTAAATTGAAAAATATTAGTATTATTTTTTAATTAATCGAAGAATGTTCGAGTGGCAAATTATATGGACATATAAATTATATACATTTTAATAAATATTTGGGGTAACTCAAAATTCTATGATATACTAAATTTATAACTAAATGAGAAAATTTTAAATATTTAGAAATTGTCATGTTTCGTTTTGGATAGTTTTTTGATATTTAACAAAAAATAGAAACTATAGTTTAGATTGTTTTGAAAATACTGCATAACTGATACATGACATGTGTGCAATTGTCTCGCTTCAATGTAAGGTAGTGTTGTTATGTTGTATTATATTAGATTGATTTTGAAAGAAATGATAAATCATCGAAATTCAAAAGACAAATTAGAGCTTGGGTTACTAAGGTGTTTGTCATTTTAGACTGTTAGCGAAGATGTATGGTTTGGAAATGCTATCCAAAGGGTATAGACGGTATTTCAGATGGCTCATTTTTTATTTCCATGGTTATTATTTTCTATTGTTCTAAGCGTAAAAAAACTGTAACATATTTTGAAAAAATAAACAGAATATTTCACTAATATATAATTATGTACTATATTGATATTTATTTTTATTATTAATGTATTTTTTGAACAGTAAAGTAAAACATATCCTTAAAGTGTTTTTAACACAAATCATCGTAAAAAGAATTTTGATATAATTAAAATACTAATTTACTTATTTCTTACATTTAAAATAGTAATTATAAAATTACAATAAAAAAATATAATAAGAAATAAAACTACTACCTATGTTTAACAAACAGATAATTTTTGTTGTTAATTTCAGTATATTCCTAAAGAAATTTAAATTAACTTTTATGCCATTCAAAAATATATAACAATTAAAATTTAATAAATTATTATCATAAATTAATCATTTCGTTTAAAATCTTAATAATGCCTATTTTACTTATGGGTTATAGTTATTAGTTTATTATACATATAGAAAATAAATATATTTCTTAATTTAAAAGGTATTCAATTTATTTTTATTTTATTTTTTATTATAATTGTAGGGTATTTAGAAAAATAGTAACTTAATAATTCAGTGAAAAATTGTATAATACCTATCGACTAAAATGAAATACATGATTTTAGTATTACTATTTTCAAATATTATATTCAAAAATATAATAAAAATTAGTCGTATTATTTTAGGATATAACTACACTAAATTATTTTAAATCTTGTTTAAAATGTAGTATATAGGTATTCATTTTTAGTAACTATATAATTTTGACCATTTAACATTTTGAAAATGTTGTACCGATGTAACTAATTATGTACATTGCATATGTTGTTTAAATGTAAAACAAACAACTGTCCAAATAACCTTAGTTTTTAGCCACCATACATAATTTAATATTTATATTGTAGCCACTAAAAGTATTGATTTCCTGAATCGTTCAAATGCTCTCGAAGTTTGGATATCAATAGCCGCTTGCTGAATTTAACCCCAAAGTTATACAGACCCTAAAGTTGTGTACATGCACTTCATTAGCATACACTAAGGGTATTTTAATTTCAACTTATAAATAAAAATCCATTTATGAACAATGGTGATTAGTGGTGTAATGTTAAGTGTCTGAGGTAGCCGTGTAACTGTCTAAAGTTTCAAATTTCCTAGCCTCAATAGTCTTGACCCATGTCCAATATTCTAGAGCGTTTGATAAAATGTTCACTAGTTCACTTATTAAGTTTCTCACGTACCATCATGATTTAATAAAACATGAATTGGTCAAAAATCCTTTATAGTATGTCTAGAATGTGGCGATTATCAAGTAATTTAATCTTTCTAAACACTTATAAGAATATGACTCTGTCGTACGAATTTATATTGCTGAGTTCATTCAATCTACTATACATGCAGTATACAAGCTAAATATATTTTTTTCCTTTTCTCTGTTTTAAATTATAGAATTTTCTTATAGGACGTATTGTAAATTTTCAAACAAATACTATTTTATCAGAAAAAAATAATTAATAATCATCAATCTATTGATCAGGTATAAACGAATTGGCACAACATACGACTACATAAAATATTGATGGCTAAATTATTTGTATCGATTAAATGTCATGGTGAAATTATAGCCTCATCGGGTTATAAAGTATTTATAAATAAATTATGTATGCTGAAAGAAAGTATAGATATTAAGGTATTTGTCAAAATAGGTAGTTAATTTTGTATCCAAAATTGATATTTTTGAAAATAAAATAAAATAAGAAATGAATATGTATGAATATGTATACCTATAAATAAACGTATACAATATACACGCAACGTATAATAAATTAGTTTATACTATACAGTGTAAATGCAAAATGCTAATTATGAAATTAATAACAAGTTAAACTTGGAATTTCTAGTTAAAATGTGTTAAAATGTGCTACGTATTAATCACAAAAAAATCTATTTGTTTTAGGTGCAATATTTTTCTATGTTATAGTTGTGTATTTTAAAAAATTGACAATGATCTAGTTAAAAATTAAAATACATATTTTTTGCATGATGGTCATAGTATGATATCTTGTACTTTTACACCCTGCGTACATTTCAAATTCAAAATATACCATGTCCATTATATAATATAGATATAATTGTATAGATATATTGTATTAAATTATTATGTTATATGAATGGCTTGAACTATATTACTATTATTACTAAGTTTACGGTCCTACATATCTAAAATTAATTCAATGGGACATTTAAGATTTTATTTCTAAGTCTATTTTTATGATGTAAGTTTTACCTAAATGGCTAAATCACAAAGCTTAATACAAGAGCACACATCGCACCTCTATCGCATTGCACCGGCATTTAAATTGTTTTATTTGCAATTTTTATTGAGCTTTTATAATTTATTGCTAAATATGCTGTAAGCTTAACAATACGTTACACATTAAGACAAGTAAATAATTTATGTATTTATTAGTAATATTACAGCATATTCTTTTTCATAATATCAAATATTTATAATTTATTTAGATTAATAAAATCTTAGGAAAGAAAAATTAAATTTAAATTTAGTGTCTGTTTATTTTAAGGCTCTCAATAAATAAATAAATAAATAAAATAATAAAATAACATCAATAAATATAATATTCTAGCATTTTTGGAATTTGAAATACATAACTTCATTCTTCATACCTGCAATTTTTAAAGTTATATACATTAATACATAATGCTTCAATATATTGAATGGTCTTAAATTATATCTAAATAACGCAAAAGTAAAGTAATTTTACTTTTACTTTTAATTAAAAGCTAGTATTTTAAGACAAAATAAATGTATGATCTATCTACGGAAATTATAATATTTTGAGAAAATTTAAATTTAAACTTTAAAGCAAAACATCACAATTAATCAGAAATGCGAGATAATTAGATATATTTTTACAATAAGTGTAATAACTTAATAATGTCGTAATTAGGGGGGGAGGCTCCAGGTTTCAAGCTCCCTCCCCCCCCCCAAAAAAAATGTCAGACGGCAATAATTTTATTAATTTTATTGAAAATACATACAATTTTATATGCGTAACATCGTGATAACCCCAAATACGGAGAATAGCTAAAAAAATATTTATTAAATATTTGTAGTGATAAAGTAACGCCCCTCTTATCACATTTACTTGATCTTGATTTGATATGTGTAATTATTAATTATATTATCAGAAATACAGTGCAAACTTAATTTGTTTTCATAATTTGCCGTAAAAAATTAAGCCCCTCCCCAGAAAAAAATCCTAGGTATGGCATTTTAACCTAGTAACTTTGTGATTTAAAGTAACAAATAAACAATATTTTATAAAAACAGATTATAAATTAGTAAAGTGTTAGATGAAGAAAAGAAACTTTAGAATTTTAAATCTTAAGTAAAGCGGCGATGAATGTATTAATTTTACAATGATTTGTATTTTTTTTTTTATTGTAATTGATGACACTTCTTAGAAAAACTGCATTAATTTTAACTTTAAGGGTGGTTATTGCCGTTATTGATCTCTGATAACTAGATATAGTTGGTACTTTTGAAAGTTAAAATAAAAAATCTTAGTTCAACACCTAAAGACATTTACTTTTTAAAATAATCTGAATACCTATAAAACACATTACGGAAAAGTTTTTGTCAAAAACAATATTGTTTTTTTTTTTTTTGTTATAATTCAAAAATGAATAAATGTAAAGACTTAAATTATTCACAAAATATTTAAATATAAATATTAGCATTTACCAAACAAAAAATAATTTCCAACATTTTTTGGCACTTTTTATGTTCTTTTTAAATATTTGAAAATTTTACTTTTTTCAGTCAATATTTATATTATATTATCAACCACGATCGTATGATTTAAATTTAATTAGTTTCATATTATGTGGGTTTATCGAACGTTTTTATATTTTATTTAATGTAATCCATATTTGTGTGTACGATATGCATTTATGCAATATTTTTACGGTTCTTTTATAATATAATATGTATATTTTTATAAAAATATACCTTAAATGTCATATACAAAGGTTTTTAAACGTAATTTAAAAAAAGTGAACAAAGTGTACCTACGCGTGCATCCATCGTTTTTGCGTTGTTAATAAAAAAAAAAACAGTATTCTTGAATTACCATTATCGGTGTTATCTATTCTCCAAAATACTTAAAGGGTTTGAGTACGTTATTTAATTATTAATATTAGATAATATCAATAAGCACCGACCAACTTTAAATTAAAAAAATTATCACATTCATTAAAGTTCAATCGCTTTTGTTTACTGTTTGGTTGTTGGTTACAATTCGCATAGTGATGTAATGCAAACACGAATTAAAATGATAGCTTTGGAAGAATTCGAATAATTTATGGCTTCGCAGCAATTAGAATTGGTTAAAACAGTAAAAAATCATCCTTGTAAATGTTATCATGTCCAAAATGGTTTTAAAGATTCGTTAAATATATTATGTTATTTTTTACACATTCATGAATTTGCCCCCCCCCCCGACTTGAAACAGAGACTCCAAATTAGCGTTAATATTTAGGAACTTTTTTGCAACTTTTAGCAACCATAAGATTAAAAAATTTGCAAGCTTTTACTTCGCCACCAAAATCGAGAAACTAAAATTGGAGGACAAATTTCACGTAGCCTCCCAATTTTTTCCAATGGACTTTGAACTTGTGCCAAAAAAAAATTAAAAATTCGTATTTCATTTTATTAAATATTGAAATATTTACATTTTTTGTTTGTTGTTAATAATTTTCATAAAATGCAATTAACAGCTTAATACATACATATTATGTCTATTTATAATCAAATAATGTATAAATATTTTAAATTATTAAATATAATTTTATTGGTAAAATCTCCTAGCTATCGTAATTAGTTGTGTACCTATATGCCCTATATATAACATCGAAATATTAAATCACAAACTTAACAATGAAAATAAAAATAACTTGCTATACGTGCCTATTACGGGGGTATTGCGTATGGGATTTATTTATAATGCTATATAAATTGAGTTTGGATCAGTTTACTTTATTATATCGTATTTATTTTATTAAAAAGAATTTTGAAATTTAACTTGATTTAAACGTAATAATCTATCTATATTTACGTTTCAACGTTTTTTTGTAATGTACACAATTAATGAACTAATATATACGCCCGACGTGATTACTGTATAATCATTGTCTAACATAACTAAATATCGCTATTCAGATATTCGTGTTTAATCTATGTCAGATTTTATTTTAATAATTTAATGAATATTTAATTTTAAAAAACAAAACATACAACTCTACATTTTTACTTACCCTACAGAGACATAGAATTTTAAACATAAAATCCTAAAAAAAAAACAGGATATTTATAAACCGATAGAGATTTAATTGAATTTTATGGGAGGTTATAATCTCATACTACTCAACATAAATCAATTAATAACATAAACAATATCATAATAATTTTAATTTTGGGTGACTAAACCCCCACCAGTCTACATATATTAAACATTTTTGAATCTTTATTAATATATATTAAATATAAATGAATATTAAAGTAATTAAGTAGTTATATGATCATGAACTATAATTCATAAGCTCCAGGAGACGTGGCGTGTGTGTGTATATATATATATATATACATATATAATTTAGTAAAATGAAGTTAGTTTGTTAACAATTCAGTTAACTTGGAGTATAATATTATTAATCTATTACCTGCAAACATAAAAGTTTAAACATTAACACATTACAATCAGAAGAAAAAAAATACTCATTTACGTGATTACCTAAAGTTTTTTCAAATTTGTTGCTAATCAATATCTGTGTACAATAAATCATCAACAGCCAACAGGTTATGGTATTATGAAAAACAAAAATTATATTCCGCTGTGTATGTCTATACACAGCGGAATGTAGGTTTAATTATAACTAATAACACATAAGCTTTTTAATGCGTATTAGACCGAAATAACTAAATCCACTGAATACGTAATATGTATTGGCGGTTGGACTTCCCTTACTTGAATGAATTTCGTGTAATCGAAAAAAAGTTTATGTAAACATAAAGATTTTTTGCTGCAAACAATAATATTTGAACACGATAAAATGCGGCTAGAAATAAAAAATAAAAAACAAACAAACCATAATCGACCATTTATACGTACCTAGTACCTACCCGCGTTATACATATATATATATATATACGCCATGGATACGTTATCCATTCATCACCGACCCCTGTACTGTATATATATATATATATATGTTGCAAACGTGAGTCGTACTGACGTATCATATCTTTTAGACGTTCCACGTCATTAGTTTTATATAAAAAAAAAAAAGAAAAATCGACTTACGCGGCATTCGGATTTTTTTTTGCGTACAGTCTCAGTAAACTCCGTATGCCGTTTACCCGATAACGGATTAGATTTTATTAAATTCTCCGATGCAGCACAGTAGCAAGTTATATGTATATGTCATGATGAGAGCAGCTGATATTCCAGTATCCCATCGCAGGCCGAATAAGTGGCGGATACTGCTTAATACGTCCGTATAATTGGTATTGATCTCCGCGTCGTCTGCAGCATCAGGGCCTGACTATAATGGAATGCAAATAGCGTATAAAAATAGCCCATTCGGAAAAATCGCTGTCACAACAATCGAGATCAAATAATTCGTTCATGTGACTATTTTATGCGCGTATACAACTACTTATACACATAATGTAAAATAATATTATAATATACTTACCAGAATGCGATTTTCAATTAGTAATTAACGATTTTGAATTGGCGTGTACTGTTTTTATCCTGCAGCTGTTGAATAAATAAATATATATGTATAGTTTAATCTATTTAAATATGTATAACAATATGTATATGCGGTATATTTTTATGTTATATAGGCCATTAACGCCTTATATGCATATTCCGCCAAACTTTTCCGTGTAACATATACATTTTAATTATTATATTAGACTACAACGACCCACAGATAATATGAATAAATATGTATAATATCTTTTAAGATTTAAAATATTGCCAACGAACGTTACCGATTTTTTTTACTCCTTAAATGTTCACAAAACATGGAAATATAACAATTAAACTTTAAAAATTTTGATTTATTATATTTTCTGCAATGATTTATAATAATATTAATGGAATAACCTTTTTTTTCTTAAAATAGATATAAAGTAGCAAAAATAATCATCAACGATCTTAAAACTTTGAATTACCTATACTTAATACAAAGGCAAGTTAGACATTTATTAAAGTTAATTTACATCGCTTTAACAGTATTAATGTAAATGTAAATGAATATTGGAATGTTGGATCGAGTATTCAAATAACATGATAAAATTGATATGATTTTCAATATATTTTCCTATTTAGTAGATTCTTATTATAATAATATTAATTTATAAATACGAATAGTTTAATTAGAAACTTAACGTATAATGATTCAAGCCAAATTGTACTTACAACAACTAATGGGAATGCTACAACAATGGATTTTCTAAATTTAATAGGTAGTACTGGTATAGTAGCTTAATTAAATAGTCACATATATTCTTTGACAAACACATACTTATTACTCAACGTTCCGTTTGGAAACTTAATTAAACTCGAAGTGGGTGCAAACAGTGCAAAATAAATTGTAAGTTAAATGAAGTAGATGTATCTCCAACCATCATTTAAACGTATTTAAGCTATTAAGATAAATACGGGACAGACTTAAAATAGTAAATAATTTTCCAAAGTCCAAAAGTATTTAATAACATTCTTTAATATAATATATACCTATATATATTATATGTATCTCAAAAGTTTCATTACACCCTAAGGTTGTTAAAAATTATTATTTTTTTTTTATTATTTATGCTTTTTGGGGACCTATTTTTAACGATTTCTCAATTTGATGACAATTTCAATCATACATTTTCAAAAACTCAAAAATAATACGTCAAACATGCCTTTTCATCGAATAAGTAACGTTAATAGATGTATGAAATATAAATTCAATGAAAAACCAATTGTACAATGAAAGACAATACTGAACAAAGATGGTCTAACGTTTAGGTCACCAAGTTTATCATCAAACAGTTAATTTAATAAAATTAAAATTTTAAAAAATATTTGTATTTTTTTTCTTAATTATTTAAAAAAATTAATGAAAATTTTCAAATTTAAGTCATCAAAAATATCCAGTATATTAAATTTTCTACCAGAAACATTTTTTGATGTTGATGATTAGAACATTTTGTTTAATAGAGTCTTTAGACAAAAAAAAAATAAAAATCACATCATTGTAAAATCAATGCTAACATTTTAGAATCTAAAATGTACCAACCTTATTAAAAACTATATTCATAGTTATTCATAGAATAATTAATGAAAAAGTAACTATGTATTAAAATTATCTTATTATCTTATTAACTCGTTAATAAATATCTTAACATTGAAAAAAATAATAATTTTTGTTGTTTTATGTGGTTATTACTTATTACTTTCATGTATTAATGTATTATATATATATATATATAAATTTCAATAGGTATCGATTATACCTATTTATTGAGTAAGTCACTGTAATATTTGTGTTCAAAAGCTTATGATAAATCATTGTATACGAAAACAGTTATAAGTGTTATGACTGAAGACGGGCCAGATGAGTCTGTCAGACTACATTATTAAGTATATTAAATATTATAATATAAATGTATTTTTTTTTTATTCCTATTAAATAATTTATTTTACTATTAGTAAAACGATTGGATTACATTTTCCCGGATTTGAAAATATTATTATATGTATAAAATATAAAAGTACTTTCTTTCGAAATTTTTCTTTTTTTAAAAAAACTCTCGCAATGTAGAAAATTGATGTATTTTTACTTCATTGTAAAATCAATATATTCATCGATCCATTCAGAATCTAAAAGATTCAATTTGTTCTGTTTATACGTATATCATGTAGAATTTGCAAATAATGTTTTGAATGAAACAAAATTTGAACAAAAGTCTTTTCAAATATTGCACTTTAAAATATTCTCTACTCTATAGTCATTGATCATTCAAATTTGCTGGTTTTCCCTTTCGTGAATTGAATTCAATAGTTGCCATTTGACGGCAATGGCCTATAATTATTTAGTGTGGATTCGTGTGTAGTAAAACATGTAACAAAAAATGGGCATAATGGTTGCGCAGTTTATCCAGTACCCATACCTTAACTAAATATATATGTACTTGAGGTTTAATTTATATTCGAGTCACATCATCAAGAGTTCATGTATGCAATTAAAGCTTTAAAATATTTAGGAAGATTATCCCTTGTACAGTTCTACAGTATTATATTACCTGTAAATTGAACTAAAGGGGTTAAATTACGTTATACCCTACCTCACCTTATAGAAAATAAAACTTTATAAATGTAATTTGGATGATGGTCAATAACTGAACGGTTCAAGCATAAAAAAATAACATTGCATTTGATATTTGTAAATATAACTATTTAATCAACATATTAACTGTAATATTTACACGTATGATGTAAAGGTAAACATATTAATACACTTCTTGATACATTTTAAACATACAAAAATATACAATTTGTTATAATTTATTCATAAACATTATTATAACTTCATACATGAATTTTATTATTTTAAATTAAATTTTATAAATATTATAGTATTAGTTATTTTTTAATTTGTGTAATACCTATCTTAATCAATAAGCAACGCCCTTCGACGGAATAAGCCACACAATTTAAATCATATATATATATATATATATATATATATATATAATTTTAAATTTCAAGATACGACAGATAACCAAAGCTCCTTTTTACGTATCGAATGATACTCTCCACAGGGACCTCCTTATTCCGACAGTCAAAAACGACGCTAAAATCTTATACCACCTTAAACTTGCAAATCATCATAACCCCCCCGTCCAAAACCTCTCCTTTCGAATACTCCCGGGTGACCCTGGCCGACGTTTAAAGCGCAGCTGATGCCGTAACCTGCTAGTCGACTAGTCAACTAACCACTACCATCCATGTCATGAAGTGCTATTAGCTCCTTCAATCAAGTCAATCATGACCTATTATATATTTCTATATATAATATCTATATTATATATCTATTGTGTTTATTGTAAATATATTTTAAACAGATTGTACAAATAAAAATAAATATGACAAAAAAAAAAAAAAAATTCAAGATTAGACCTGGCCAGATTGATTTCTACAAATTAAAATGATCTATTATAATATAATGTACCATAAATATTCTCACCACGACTTCGTTTATTATTATTATTATTTTTAGTCCTACATCGGCTACATCATCTGTATGTTATATAATATTTTAAATGTTGTCAAGAGTTATCGTTTTTGTTTTTAATAAGTATAACTATACGTTGTTACTCTCTTAATCATTGGTGTAACCACTAACCTAGTTGAAAATCGATAGTGTCGTAACATTTGCAGCTTTTTTTAAAATAAGGTACGCATATTCCGCACACGCATCACACTCCACGGTTTTATAGCTCGGAAAGATCATAAATCATAGCTGCTCGTATATTGTACAAGCCACAATGCAGATATAGGTATTATTTGTTTCATTCTTTTATAATGAAAAATAATAATATAATAATATTTGTTTTGAAAAGCGAAATGTCTCTAGAAACGAACAAAATAATATTTTATACATATTATACACCGAGTAACATTTATGTTTATATACTGTATATACGCATGTGATTATGAGAAATTGTTTTGCACTTAATATCAAAAAACATAATAATAATAATAATAATAACAATAATATACAGTGGCATTACGACCGCAAAAATCGTATCACGTGGTGTGTACACACATTTCATTAAATTACATGCGACCACAACACATTCGGAGTCGAATATCGGGTTAGCCGCGGTAATATTCCGACCGTTGCACGTTTGAGAATTGTCGTGCTCCCCGGAATATATAAACCGAACCGTAAAAATCACCTCAAAAGTCGGAACACGATTGCTGCGGTGCAGACTATATAGTTCGTGTAATAATATAATAACCGCCGTATACACGTCCCGCGTACGCGCGCGGAGAGTTCGCCTGCGGCCCGAAGACCGGCCAGCCAGCCAGCAGCTGTCAATGGGATGACAATCTGTCGTTTTACCGTTTTTATTTTTTGCGATATTACTACGCGATTTCCGTTGGACCGCGGGCAACAAGCACCGGCATTAGCATCGGCATCGGCAGCAGCAGCAGCAGCCAGAAGTATAGCTTATTAATAACGTGCCCGATACACACGTGTACGTAACAGCCGAGATCAAAGTGTTGTTTACACTGCAGTAAATTAAATAGGATGCCCGCGCACGTATGCGTCATAAAATACTCGACCGATGCACACAGGATTCTACCCGCGAACAGCTATCGTCTAAAAATAAGTGCCGAACCCACACAATATTATAACGCAATAATAATAATAAACACGACTCTCTTATATATATATATATATAATAATAACACACTGTAATAGTACGGTAATGTACGTGTGTATAATGTGTTATACTATAAATCTATACAGTTCGGCGTACACGCGAGAAGCTGCACTACTACGTTTTCGTGTATACCTATACCCAATATAATATACACCGCCGCGTAGAGCTATCCAATAATAATACATTATACCTCCTACGACGTATACGCGCGCACCGTATTATTATTTATACATATTGCTGTTATTATTATGTGTATCGCGTATACAATCGCGGCTAAAAATTCCGTTGAAATATCATTTCTCGCACACAGGACGAACATGTATACGTAATATATAGGTATTCTATTCATAATGTTGTTAACAGTGTAGGAGGTACACGCGCGCGTATCGAGGAGTAATAATAATTTTTGGATTTCGCCGTCACGATGTTGCGTATCGCCGTTATCGTTATTATTTGCTATAATGATGAATTGTCGGTGTGGGGAGGTGTACATGTTGATTTCTTATTGCTTTTTATCAATAACCGCGGGGCGACGCCGTACGACTGCAACAAGCGCGAATTTCACACGAGGTACACACACAACACACGATGCATCCGCGATTGATAAAATATAATAATAATTTATACACTATAAGTCGTGTTATTTATTCTCACGGTTGCTGGCGATGTATTGACGTCGTATGGGACGACGGCGCATTACTGTTATATGTATATACGTATAACACGCGTACGTACAGGGCCAACGCGAAATATATTATAATGACGCCCTAGGCCAACCGTTATGCGGGTGGGCGTATCTGCTGTGCTCGTGATTAGTTCTTGTGAAACATTATGTAGTAGTGTGTTGTTATAACGATGAAAAAATAACTAAAATATATGGTAAATGATGAACGCGAAGCAAGTCAAAACGAACAATAATAATATAATTATACATTTTCCGACTCGATTTAAAACGCGGCGGTTTCTCAGAGTAACGTTTTCACGTTTTCCTAGATTTTTTTCGTTTGATAACCGTTGAAAAACGTACAGTCGGAGCCATTTCGTTCTCTGTGCGGAGAGAAGTGAAACCCAACGGCCATTGGGTCACGGTAGATCGCTATAGTACGACGTTTTAATCAGCTAAGTTTCGAGAAGCTCCGTTTACCGCTATAGCTACCGTTACTGGTGTTATTAATAATATTTTCGACATAAATATGTTTCCCATAAATTTCGGAAACACGTCTGCAGTAACCGCTATACCGTGCACTTTAGAACGGTAGTTTCCGAGTCATTTGTCATTAGATACGGCAGCGTTTCAGTTTTATCAAAAATATTACTTAAAACCAAAATATTGTTAACAGACGTTTCGGCGTCCCTCGGCGATTGGCGCCTTGGGCGATCGTCTGGGTCGCCTTATGCTCACCACGTCGGCCCCGCGCGTATACAATATAAGGTATACCTACGCGCACACAGGTATGGGCTAACCGTTTGCATTATAAATCGTTATTATTCCCGGAAAAAGCGACGGATGTACGCATATATTATGCAAAGAGTGCGCGAGTGTGCGTTTGGCCATAAGCCGATTGTTTTTTCCGCCCTGTTCCCGAGGGACGCGAATTTACGATTCGTGAAACACACTCGCGTTTTAGTATAATATCGTGTCGTGGCGGAACGATGTGTAATATTACACGCTCGACGTATACCCACGACCCACCTACGCAATAGCCGCGCGGCCACCGTTCACCTTAATAACACAATATCTATCGGTTGCAGGTATATATATATATATATATTTGTGTAAGGGGGTATGATGTGTGTGTGTGTGTGTGTGTGTGTGGTTTTTTCTCGCGCAAAAACCTTTTAAGCGTCGCCGTTTCTGCCAAATCCTTTCATCCTTCGCCGCGCACTAAACCTGAACCGCCGAACGTGCAGTATTGCGCGTGCGTGGGCACATGTGTGTGTGTGTGTGTGTGTGTGCCTTATAACCATATAACATCAGACGTTTTATATACTTAGATTACGGTCGTGTGTGAGTGCGTGTATATATTTATATATATATATATATATACACACACCGTCTCTAGCTAGACGTACGTACGTATATTGGATATGTGTTCGTTTATTGTATAAGCCATCCCCTCGTATCGCGTGCCCTTACACCGCCAACGGAGAAAATCGCTAACTCGTTTCCGTTGCTTCTGATCCGACGAATAGCTATATATAGGTGTATATATATATATACCTACGTTTCTATACGCCGTTACGACCTAACTATACATAGTATAGTAGATATATATATAAACACGTGCGAGTTATAATAATATGGAAAAAGAAATGTTCGCGTGGGTAGAGCAGCAGATTTATAATAACGCGCGTTTATGCTGTACGCCCGCCTTTGCCGCCGCTCCGCCGTGTTAATGCCGTTTTATCGATTATTTGGCTCTTTTTTTTTCGCCGTTCATTTAAGGAGCACGGGAACGCGTCGGAAGCACTGCGGAAGAAAGAGAGATACGAAATCGGGACGGAAACTTTATCACGCGAAAAAAAATTAACGTCGTGTCGTGTCAAAAACTTGGTGTAAGTACCCAAGACGGGAAAACGTCGTCGTCGGTACGTGTGGTCATGATTTTTCGCGTTACACGCCGTGGTATTTAGTGTAATAGGTACCTACTGCGTGCTGAACAACACTGGCTTTCCATCACGAAAAACTTTTCAAAAGCTGTTATTCATTTTCCCCGTCAAATAAATGCGGAAATCAACAGGCAACGAAAATCATTATTGTTTATGATATGCACAAAATGGTTATTAAAAGTTTCCGCGGAGGCCGTTTTGCTCTGTCTCTCTGTTTCTCTCTCTCGCTATTCATGTACAACGACATATTTTCGTGAAATTTCCAATGTACCTAAATGTGCTTCTTATTTTAGTAAGACTTCAGGTCTTATATGTTTATTGTATGCCTTACGAGCCACAATCAGTGACGTAACTACCATTATGAGAAGCCCCGGCACAAGGAATTTTAGAAGCCCCTAATATTTACTATATCTAATGCTCACCCAAACTTTTACAAGGGCTCCAATTACAAAACTAAAGTTAAACCCTGTTCACCTAAAACTTACTGAATAGGTAATAGAAGCCACTTATAAAGCCACCATATAAAAATGGGTCATTGGGCTTAATTTATAAATTATGCCCTGCTTATGTATAAGTTTCTGTATTAAGTCATTCATTGGCACCTTCACTTTTAGTACAGTACCTATACATATTATACACATTATATTATAATAAATTGATTATATTTTTCGTACTAACATTTATAATTTTGATTTGTGTTACCATGCTTCTGAAAATATATAAATACCATAGTTGTTACTTGTTTTATATGTTATGTTAAAAACGCATTTTTTTCAAAAAATATTTTATTTCACTGTTTTTTGAATATAACATATAAGGAGGTCATAGTTTACTTTTGTTTTTTATAATACATAAAAAATACATTTCAATGCCTTCTTAAGTGGTGATATCGCCAATCGCTTTTCTTCAATATATTTTAAAATGTGACTTATTAAGCATATAATTACATAGATAGGTACCTAGGTATTTAATATTATGTACTTTGATATGTTTCAGACTAGTTTATTGAATTTATCTCATGTAATAACTAATTAGTTATACATAATGTAAATAACTTTTTTATCAATAAAAAAGGTATAAATATATAATAATAATAGGTATGGTGTATCAACAAAAGAATGAATTATTACCAATTTATTTTATTCATTTTTCCCAAATATTGTTTCAATATTCAACATGTCATATTTTCTGTATACCTATGAATGTTTAAATATTAATTTTTAATTTTGCTGAATTATTTGCACTTAATATTATATTTTATAACAATAATTAGTAATTATTAATTACCTTGATTAATTTATAATATTACACTGTAAATCAATGATAACGTTATGTTATAATTTATAACATAGGTATAGGTAGTAGGTACCTTATACTGGCGAAAATTTGTGGAGGGGAAACTAAGTCTTTCCAAATTCAAAAGTTAATGGCTTAGAGTGCTTAGACGCTTAGTGCTTAGTACACTTAAAAATTATGATTATTATTACTATAGTTATTTTGTCTTATCGAACATTTTTGGCTATATGTGAGTTTGTAATCCACCTTATTTTTTATTATACAATAACTATAACTTTGTCAACTTATTTTATAAAATAAAATAATTAGAAATAGATAAAATCACATAGCCCAAAGTGAACAAAAATAATATATTGATTATTGTGGCAATTGATTATTTTAATAAGTGTGGTCAGAAATTAAAGCTGTTCAAAATAAATTACTAAAACTGAATTTTTTTGTATTGTTTCGGATCGCCTTCATTTACATACTACAGGTACAAGACAACGAGTGATTTATGCTTGCCGCCCTAAAAGCAGCGGGCTTGTCAAAATACAGAACCTGCGGATAATAAAAAATGTGATTCTAAAAACATTATATTATGTAAATTATGTTAATAGGTAGCCTATCAAGGTATAACCAATAGCAATAATCTATTGTGTCTCTTCGATTGTCGTAATATTCAGTTTGCACCAAAAGTACAAATTTTTTTTTTTTATAAAGTTAATGTTCAACATTACTCATAGACATTAAATTAATTCAGAAAAGTTTTTAAGCTCCACAATCGATATAAATAGAGATGACATAAAAATATTAATTTTTCTTGATTTTTATTTTTTTTTTTAACATTGATATATTTTATAAACGCTCGATTATGAACAATTTGATTACCTATATAAATTATTAATAAACAAAAGTATTATAACTTAATATAGTTGTGTATTTGGTAAAATATTTCAGGGGGTAAATAATCCCGATTATACTCGTAAAATTTATTGTTAACAATTATAAGAAAAAAATTAATTAATTTGATAAATATATTTATTGTAAAAAAAAAATTGATCGATCCTATAATTATTTTTTATTTTGCTTATTAATTGTTCGTATGTGATCTGTATGTCTAAATTGTTCGTGTAAATAAGCCATTTTTTCGAATAATTACAAAATTATATTTTTCAGAGAGCCGCTCTAAATAAGACAAGTATAGCATGCATGTAAAAGTACAAAAAATGACTAATATATTTTACGGGTCTCGAAATTGATACATACTCCAAAAAGTTGCAGATCCCTGACCTCCGATCTATATTCTATATTCAATTATACGAATTCAATAGATGGTGCCTGGTTGTTATATAATAAAACAATACTTAATACATATGTTTAACAATAACTTTTGATTGTTTTGTACGAAATAAATATATAATATCATAATTTTAAATAGGTCTAAATATATTATTACTATATTCTATTATAATTATTTGATTTAACGCTCTGATATATAAAAAAAAAAAACATTTATGAGATACGTTAAATATTTACATAAATATATTTTTATATAATTAAAAAAAATATATATATAATAACATAATTATGTTACCTATTACTTTTTAATACTGTTAGATCTTTTTATTTTAATAACTCACTAGTATAATATATAATACATTCAACAATATTTAGGTTGAGTGGCATTCACCACTGTATAGTGTATACGTACATTCAGTCTTACAGAAACATATTATACAGTATATCAGCTATAGGTACCATAAATATTTACATCCAGACCCTGCAAGTCTCAAACACACATTACAGCACCATGTGTTTTTAGTGTAAATCATATTACATAATAGGTTTGTTAACTATGGCATGCAACTGTGCAAGGGATCTATCTAACATTTCATTTCAGAAGCATGGCATAGAACGAAAAGGGTTAATTGGATTTAGACTGAATGAAAAAAAATGTTCAACAACTAACGTGACAAATAAATATAATAATATATTTATAATAAACCAAGATTATAAGATCATAGTTTCAAAAATATTTTGTATGCGTGAATAATCACACATGATTCCCGATATTTTATTTACTCTTTTTTATTTGTAATTATACTGATAATTTAAAAAAATTATTTAAAAATTTGAATTTTTCCTTCCCAGTTTGGGAAATACAAACTTAAAGTTTCCTAATTTATAAATTAGCTTCGGCTATAAGAAACTTGTACAGCATTGCATATATCAACCCTTAGTTTTTACCCATGAAAATGTTTACCTTCAGACTTTCTAATTCTAGAAAAATAATAAATAATTAAAAAGAAATCATTGAATATTTATTTTTGGCCACTTTGGCATTGAAATAGTAAAATGTATAAGTATTTTACACACACACACACATACACTAACATTAGATCAATTCGTAGTGTGAGGGGGGAGAAGGAGATTTAAATTATATTTTAAACAATTGTAATTAATGAGGTAGGATATCTAAACGCTTTCTTATAACCATCTAATGCAGTGAGTAATGCCTATGCGTTATAATATATATAAACTTTGAAGCATATCTGTTGTTCTGGTATTTTTTGCCAATTTTGATATGTATTCGATTAATTAATTATTGATGTATAACAATTCAATATCAACAAATTACGATTTCTCTAAAAAAAAGTTACTTAAAATCATTAGAAACTACAAAAATGGTTATACAGTAGACGCCGCTTATAAGACTCACTTTGGGACCAGCACAAATTGAGTCTTATAGCCGAATGAATCTTATAGGCGAAGTGGAAAAAAAATTAATTACGTATTTATAAATTTTATTTTACTACATATTTTGCTTTAATTTAAATACTTTAACAAATATTACATATTACATACTTATTATTGAATAAATATAATAATCCTGATAAGAAAAATAAAATTATAATAGGTAAATATTACATATAAAAATATTATAAAAATTGTACATTAATAAAAAATTATAAAGGATATATGTATAATGTATTTATTATTTATTTTGAAAAAAATTTGTAATTTTAGTTTGTTTTTTATTTTATTCTAATATTACAATAATATAATAACGATAATCGCTGCGATAAATGTGAACTTTTATCTGCGATAAAAATTATTTTACGTTATAAGAAAGTACCAACAGAAACTAGAAATAATCAATACGAATATTATTTAATTTTTCAATTTCAATTAATTTTTAAATTATAACCAAAAAAGTTTATTTTCTACTATTTATTTTACGAAATTTGAGTCTTATAACCGATTTTTTTTTTTTAATGTATTTTGATACGTCCGGACCGTACCAGACGATTTTGAGTCTAATAAGCGACTGAACCTTATATTCGTGAGTCTTATAAGCGGTGTCTACTGTAATTTGTATTATTCAAATCATAAAAACGACGGCTCTCTGTAAACGATTTTTGTAAACAATAACATTTGAACAAATATTCCCCATTTGTTTAGTCGCTTTCAGCATGTGGAATTTATTGTATTTATTGTTTTATTTTTTCACAGTATAAAATCGGTCGTGTGGTTCTGAACTCATTTTTGTTTACGGCACAGTATTATACATCACAAGTATTCGCGGTACACTTACGCATTTGACAACAACAACTTTGGCAACTTCGTCGAGGACATTAGTTATCGCTAAGCGCATATACAATATACACGTATCGTCTTATCTGAACAATTAATTAATTGATATTTTCAATTTATTTCTGAACAACTGTACTGTTCTATAAACTACGTCGTATTAATTTACACACGTATTATTTATCTATACAGATAGTACAGTTCAGTCGAATCTGCACGTGTGTAAGCTGTACACTTAAATGTAAAACGATATATATTAACATTAAATTTTTTTTTAGTGCGTATGTAGTTTTTAGAGCAATATGGATAAATTTGTAGTGAAAAGGAGAAAAGTTGAAGATGGTGTACTATTGAATAGTAGCATCGAAAACGAAAATAATCATGTTGCAAGTACAAGTGTTGTAAATAAAGTAGCGCAAAAAAACAAACAACCTACTCCTATTTTAGTCCGTAAGTATCTTGATAGCTATTTAAGCTTTGGTTTTACATTTAATGGTCCTGAAAACCGTCCTGTGCCACAATGTATCGTTTGTGGAAAAAAACTCAGCAATGAATCCATGGTCCCTAGTAAACTGAAAAGGCATTTAAGTAGTAAACATAGCCATCTACTTGGAAAAGATAAAAATTACTTCTCTCGACTGTTGTCATCGGAAGAAAAACAAGCAAAAGCTATGGTACGAAGAGTTTCTATAAGTGAGAGAGCACTATTGGCCAGTTATAAAGTGTCTGAAATAGTAGCAAAACGAATACAGCCTCACACTATCGCAGAAGACATTATTTTACCGGCTTGCAAAGAAATAGTTAAATCTATGCTGGGTGATAATGCAGAGAAGGAAATATCCTTTGTTCCATTGTCAAACGATACTGTGTCAAGGCGTATTGATGACATGTCTTCAGACATCCAATGCCATGTGCGTGAAAAGTTAAGTGACAGTAGATTATTTTCACTGCAGCTCGATGAGTCGACTGATATTAGTAAGAAATTTCAATTACTAAGCTATATCAGGTTCATTGATGAAGACTCAGTTATTGAACAATTTCTGGCATATTCTGAACTACCCACAACGTCAACTGGAGCAGATGTGTATGACTCAATGTCCAATATTTTAACAGAAAATGGGCTATCTTGGAAAAACTGTCTTTCTGTTTGTACTGACGGAGCACCTGCTATGACTGGAAAATTCAAAGGCTTTGTTGCTAAAGTTAAACAAAACTTTCCAAATGTTGGCTCAATACATTGCTTTATCCACCGCGAGGCTCTAATAGTGAAGACTATTCCTGCAGAACTAAAAATTGTTTTGAACCTAGTTGTAAACATGGTAAATTTCGTTAAATTGAGGGCTTATAAATCAAGACTTCTCAAAGAAATGTGTCATGAAGCGGGATCCAAACACGATACTCTGGTACTTCATACAGAGATACGCTGGTTGTCGAGAGGTAAAGTCCTACAAAAATTTTATGAGCTTAAAAACGAGCTGTCAAGACTCTTTAGCGCTGAAAAACCAAACTTTGCTGCTTATTTGAACGACACAGAGTGGTGTGCCAAAGTAGCTTACTTGGCTGATATATTTTATCATTTAAACTGCTTAAATGAGAGTATGCAAGAAAAAGAAGAAAATATCTTGACCTCAAGTGATAAACTGAAAGGGTTCTTAAAGAAACTAGAAGTATGGAAACGACATGTAGAAAAGAAAAGCTTAAAGATGTTTCCTTTAACTTTTGATATAGATCCACAGGGTGACATAACCGCTCAACTAGTTCTAAATCACCTCACAGCTCTTGAGGACAGTATGGCACAGTATTTTCCCCATATCTTAATTGAAAAGTATGATTGGGTGCGTAATCCTTACGTTACTTCGTCAGAACCAATAACTTACCTATCTCTTGAGAAAGAAGAACAGCTAGCAGAAATCCAGGAGGATAGAACACTGCGACTGAAGTATAATGAATTACCACTAATTGGATTTTGGATTTATGTAAAGACAAAATATCCTGTAATAGCGGAAGAAGCAATAAACATTTTGTTACACTTTTCAACCACCTACCTTTGCGAGTTAGGCTTTTCGGCACTATCAAACATAAAAAACAAAAAACGGGAGAGTCCTCTTTCCATTAATCAGGAAATGCGTGTGTGCTTGTCTTCAATTCCACCACGAATCGAATTTTTGTGTACAAATCGACAAACTCAAGTTTTTCATTATTAATTTAATAAATTATATTTTATCTTTATGAAATAATATTCTTTTGCTTAAGTAATTTACTTCTCAAAATATTATTTTATTGTTGTATTTTTAAAAAATAAATCTAATGAAATAAAATACTATTTTCAATATTTTTTTATCAGCATAATCACAAATATCAGACATTTCTCGTGGCACACCTAGTCGATCTCGTGGCACACCGGTTGAGAACCACTAATCTAAAACATAATAACTGAATATTCTCTCTGAGTTCTGGATCATTCACATCATCAAGGTTAAGATAGGCAAAATATATTGCATCTCAATATAATATGTTTTAATATACTAATTATTAATTGTGATAAAATAAAACAAATTAGCCATTTAGCTAATTTATCAACTAAAATGAGTTAACATTAGGTGTAAAGTGGGTCACTATTATGGATGCGTTAAATTTAAATTCGATGATATATTAATATCATTGTGTAAAAAAAAACAATTCTGAGTGAAGACGATTTCTCAACCTACATCACTAAGTATATTTCATGTTAAATTTTTTGATATTGCTATTAGGTAAAGTAATTTATTTTACTATCAGCAATATAGTATCATTGTGTGTATAAAATATAATAGCATACGTAAAAGTTTTATGATTTAAGTTTAAGTTTTATCACGAATGGTGTTTTTGAACTATACCAAAATAATGAATATTATTATTCATGGTTTTAATATGTAATTTTGTCCAAGTTTAAACGTAAAAAGTCTATGAAAAAATATGACGCCTATATATTTATACATTTTTTTTTTCATTATGACTACCTATGAGAAACTTTGTATTCAATGTTTATATCTTAATAATAACATTTACATATTTTGGAAATTTCTGATTGCAAAAAAAAAATGTTCAAATTTTCGTGATCCCAACGAATTTTACTAAATTGTGAACTTAATATGTATTTAAAAATAAATTGTGTTTATGTATCTTAAAGAATTTTACATATTTGTTAGAATAACTTATGTGAGATTTTGTGTATAATTTTCTAACATTCTTACCAGTTTCAAAAAAACTTAATTACCTACTAACCTTATACAGTTAAATGCAAAGAATCGATGAATAATGTGTCAGTGTCAATAATTGATTTAGATATAGTTGTAACTTGTAACTTGTATTATAATTCATAGTGTATTTATTAATAAAACAGAATTTTAAAATAGATTTAACAATATCTAATTTTCAATAATACAAAGTTACGAATTTGATTTTGTTCAAATATCTCGCAAAAATATTTCAAAGGTGACATTCAAGCATGGTATACTTACTCGTATTTATAATACATATAAACGTATTACACACATACGTATTCATTCATAATTTATTTCATGTAAAACTGTACGTCTGTACAAGTATTCTCAAATTATTAATTAGATATTATGGTAACTACAGAGCATATTTCCTTCTCTTTTCCGATCGAAAACCTAGATGTGATCAAAGAAGAATGTTAAATAGACTAGTAATTACTTAATTGTTACAGAGATGTTAATAATAATAATAATAATAATGACGATTATTTCTATGAATGACTATGATTAATGGATTTTGTACAATATGTTTAATATTGTATTACAATATATCATGTAAACCATCTTCCGTTTATCTATTAAATTAACCTAATTGTATAGACTAATTTGAATTTTGAATACTATTATTTATCTATTATCTATTAATATACCAAAGCACATGTTATAATAATTAGTATTTGTACATAAATTTGTTTATGATTATGATTTTTTTAGTTATTACTTGGGCTAAGATTTTAATGTCCTAAAAAAAAATACTTTAAAATATACATTAAAATGCATTAAAAATCTTAAAATATGACGTACTTTATTTCCTTCAGTTTAAAGTATGGTATAACAGAAAAGTAAAAAGTGTTGTACAATGGTGAATTTATTTTCATAAGACACTTTAAAATACTAAAAACTCTAAAAGAACAGTATTGTTATCGTCACTTAATTTAATTGCAGATATTATGGAAACGGTGGTAAACAATTTTTAAAATACCTTTTACAAAGTAGACCACTTGTGAACAACAATACGTTCGTCACTATCTGACCACTACATTATGTACTTCTTTCGATATGCTTATTTTTATTACTACGATACATTTTGTAATTATAATTAAAGTTTGCATCAAAAATGAATTATGAATTTATACAATATTTTAAAAATTATTAGAATATGTTGATCAATTTTTAATCCGAAAATATTACATTTATTTTATTATTATAATATTATAATATTTTTATCATATTATATCAACTTATATAACTAATATTTCTCAAAATGTAATAACATATTTCTATAAATACCGTAAGACAGTAAAAATGAATTCATAGTAGATAAAAATATAAATATTTAAATATAGATAAAAATATCTGAAAGTAATCAAAAATTTTGTTACCTACGTATAGTCAAGTTCATAAAAATATAATCTACGTTAAGAGTTTTAAGTTCCCACGAATAATGTTTTTAAATTAGAACAAAATAATGAACACCGTTATTTATCAGTTAAAGAAATAATTTAAATAAAATTTGTACTTAAAATGTTTTTTAAAAAAATTACCTTTGGTATTTTTTATATTTTATAGTTTCAATGAGAACTTTTAATAAGAAATATTGTATTAAATTTTCAAAACTTAGATATAAAAAGAAAAAGTTTTTATGAATATTTCTAACTAAAAAATAATTTGCTAATTTTCATGATTTTTATGAATTTTGTTTAAATTCTAACTTAAAACGATTGAAACAATTGTTCGTGACTATAGATTTTATATATTTTTTAATTGACAAATAAACAACTTACGAGGAACTTTTTAATACATTTTCATGCATTTCTACGCAGCGTTTAATTTTTCATCGAATCACTAGAAAAAAAACTAAAAAACATTGATTTCTCATGCCTATAAATAGCTCAAAAATAGTCAAAATATTTTTAACATTTTATCGTAAATAAAAAACAATAATATAAATATTTAGTGAAAATTTCAAGTATCTGCTACGGTTATTCGTTTTTAAGTTACTCCAAAAACACTAAATCGACTTTTGTTAAGTATTGGATTTGCGTAAAAAATCTTGTATTTCCTTAATTTTTTTTTCCGATTATAAAAAAAAAATTACTAGGATTCTTTTATGTTGACTTCTTATAGTATAAAATAGATCCAATTTGCCACTTTTGAAAATTAAATCATTTTATCGACTACTTATAGTGTACACATACACACATTGTAAAATCAATACGTTCATCGCTCCACTCACAATCTAAAACATATTAATATTAAAAACATCATTAAAATACTTATTTAAAGTTCACATTTTCCATACTTATGGATATATACTTAACAACAAAAAAAGACATTTTAAACACACACTAATAAATAATAATACCGTTAAAACTTCTTGAGCTAAAAAAACATCTATTAATAAAACATTGGTTGGTGTAATAACTATAAATATAACCATTACCCTATCAATATTAGTAAGTACTACACATAAGTAAAATGTTTGAAAAACAATAATTTTTTTATTAGCCTTGGAATAGAATTTTAACTAATATAACCACATCCCTGCTGAAATATAATATTCTGGATGGCTGTATAGGTAAACGAATTGCGTTCTATACATAAAAATTGTGAAAAGTGACATTTACGTCCCAATTGTCTGGTTAGATATGAATGATTATTATCTATTGAATAGTACTTTATGAAACAAACTTAAACTTCTAGTAAGTGTTCCGATTGTGTGCCGTTGACTAGTGTGCGTGTTATGTTTCTAATGTTTAAAATATGAGTTGAATTGTAAGCGATGTAATGAGTTGTGAACAAAATAAAATATTTTCATAATAGATTTTAGATTACGTTTTCAAAAGTTATTAAGAACTATATACAACGTTAGATGTTTGAAACAATATTTTTGATGTATATAAATATAATGAAATTACAAAACAATATTTTTAACCCACCTTTAACCATGTAAGTTTGTATTACTGTATGGATAGGAAAATAATGTTTTTTCATGCAGACATAATAAGTGTAGTCATTTAAATTTCTTTTGAGGTAATTAATATAGTTCTTAAGTATTATCTGGACGTAATTTGTACGAAAAAATGATATTGGGATACAATTAGTTTGCTGCCTCTGAATTCACAGCTGATTTGTGAGGGGATAACTGAGTAGTTCATAAACACATGCTTTTTTAAAATGAATTATACTCGAGTAGTTATGTCAAATGATAAATATATTTAATATAATCTTTGCAAAATAAATACCATGATCTACAGAAAACTAGAAGTACGAGTAGCTTACAAAGATCATAGTAGTACCCACTAAATCAAGGACTTGGGGGGGAATAGTTTCCATTCTTTTCTCTCGATCTGAACACTCTTGTGCTATTATATTTACTTACTCGTCACAAAGAAAAATTTTTGCGTACGTACGCATCATTGTAGTTAAACAAAAAAAAGATGCATTTTAATTTTACAGTAATTATCTATACATATAACATATATTATTATCAATGATTTTAATTTTGAGCATACTTGAATGTTTGAATCATAAGAAAAAATGTCAATACAGTTTCAACAAATTGAACGTGAGCCAATAATATATGTTGTCGCTGTTCCAAAAAAAAAAAAAAATTGTTTTGTATCTACTGTAAACACCATAAAGCAGTGTTTTATAAATTTCTAATTTATATTATTTTTATTTTTTAAATGTGGGTAATGTATGATCTAAATGTTATTTTTTTTTTGTACAATACCTAAGCTTAATTTAATGTTTTATTAGTTGTTAAATTTGACATGTAATTTTTAAAAAGGTGGTTCTAGTATATTATGATGATAGAATTTACATCCAATACTATATGAAAATATCCCGTTTGAAAATAGAAATAATTATATGTACATATTTTAAAATAGCTGTCATATACGACCGTGATTATTATACTGAGGGAAATTCACTTGATAAAATACTTTATAAAAAAAAATTTCGAAGGTATTTTTATTGCTCGTATACTGATATACGACTATACGAGTACTACGTAGTATGTAAAATAACTAAAATATAGACTAAAGACCGCTCTGTCATATTGTCATATACTCATACTGATTTTAATAAATTCCGTAAGTCTACCGTTTTGAAGGGTGTGACTGCAGTGAGGAGTACACGGTGAGATGCTGGAATGTCATCTCTTCATTTTTTGCCATTGACATATTTTATCTCCTCTACTTAATTTTATTTAAGAATTCCATTCCTTCACAATACATATTACATAATAAATATAATATATTATTTTAAAGTATATATAGACTCTAAATTTTTATAATGTATATTTCATTACATTTGTTTTAATATCTTCTACAAAAGCGTGCAGCTTGAGATTCTTCATAGTATGTGTGTTGAGTGACACTTTTGATATATTAAAATAAAATAATAATTTTATTCTCGCTTATTTTAAAACACTTCACTACTAGAGGAGTACCAGGCATACTAATATAGTAATATCCCTAGCAGTAAAAAAAAAAAAATAATAATAATAATAACGAATTTAATGAATAGAATACTATACTTGACGTTTTGAATATCATTTTAATGAGTATCCAATGCCGCTATACTATAATTTTTAAGTTTTTTTTAAATTTAATTTTTGTTATTCGCTGAACTAAAAATTTATAAAAATGTAATGAATATTTTGTAAAATTTTAAATCTCATAACAGTAAAAACTGAAATGGTTTCTTGGCAGATTATTTTTTTATATCATAAATAATTATAATATAATATCCTTATTATTGTTTGTATTCCCAGATTACAAAACATACGAGTAGAACGATTACATAATTATATTTATATTATTTGGTATAAATTATTAATTATAATGCTTTGACTTGATAATTTGAAAAAAGATTTATTTTAAGTTGTAGATATTAAAACATCAATTTAATATATCAAATATACTTATAAGCAAATTTTTTTTTTTAATTTGAAATTATAAATACTTATAATACATCGACAAACTTTGTTAAAATTACAATTCATAAATTATTTTGTTGTTAAACAAAATAAACAAATAGCTAAAGTTTAAAAATTGAATACAAGGTTAAATACAAGGATAAATAAGTTCTTCTCCCGAAAACACGAATACACGCATTTATTTAATAGAAATTTCAAGCTCAAATTAGACATTTAAACAAAAAACAACAATTTCAGTTAGTTTATTGCAATTTAAAAATATTATACATGTCATAGAAACTTAAAACTTTTTGAAACCACGTATGTTGTATACATTATTAATTATTATCTTACTAATTACTATACATAATGCAATTTTCTATTAATATATATTTTTTATTAAATTTAAACTATCTGTTTCTTCTATGAAATTATTTAAATCACTATGTCATAAATCTAAATTGATATTTACAATTTACAATTAATTTTATAGGGAATATTTCATAAGGTTTTTTATTTTTATACTAAAGTTCTTCTTAAAATGTTCTTACAACAATTGAAAAAATATCAAAAATACATAACTAAGATTTTTTTATATACATCTGATGAAAATTATAAACTTATTTTTCAAATAAAAATAAGTAATGATTTTATTTAAATACTTCCATAATTATTTTTTGTGCACAAAGACATTTTTTAAATACTAGATTAAATTTAAGCTATTTGGGTGCACTGTTCTACTGTAAATTGGTAGGCTTATTATCGACAATAATAATACGTTTAATATAAAATGTGCAGTGATTTCGTCGAAAATTAGTTTCAGTTTATCTTAACGTATTACTATTTTATATAAGAAAAAATAATCATTAAAGTAATTTAATTATGCCATAAAATATCTTTAGAAATAGAGTAACATCAGCTCCGCTTGGATTAATTTTTACACTTACCTATGTAATAATTTATCATTCAAATATATCGTATCAATTACTTGACCTAATCAATAACAAAGTTCTTTTTCGGTTTGAAAAAATGTAATTGGATTTTTTCAGGTAAATTTTATGAAAAAAAATTTTAAAGTTTAACATTTAAAAATACTAAATTAAAAAAAAAAATAAGACAAGTCAAAATAAAATTCATATTATTTTGTTCTCTTTTAAGTTTCAATATTTTTATACTCTAATAAAGATAGACATTAACTGCTTTTCCTATTTTTGAAATCATTATCTTTTTCTGCAAATACTTTTTCGAGTATGTGTGTTTAAAAATGACATGTATAAGCACATTTTAAGATCGAAAAATATCTAGTCTGAATGGTGTTTTGAAGTGGTCATTATTCGATATTCTCAATAGCTTTTCTTTACAACCACTGAAAGTTGTTAAAGACATGTCAGACAATAAGCGGGATTTAGAAGAAATGGCAATAATAATGGTTTAACTTCACTCAAAATATTTTTTATAGTTCAATGATGATTTATCATTATACTTTCTTATTTAATAACTCAACGTAGTACTTATCCTGACAGACTCTCGTGTTCCGAAGTGTGTATATCGATTAGTGTATAGGTAGTCGAATTCGAATGTTATGATGCACAACACATGTATTCGGCTTGTTGTAATTCAATTTAGTTGAAGCGCAAATAATTATATTTTCAATATACTGTAATGGTATATATAATATATTATTTTAAATTATATTTAATTTCAAATATTTATTAGTTGACATTTAAACTCTTAAATAAACATATTATATACATAATAGTACATCAATACAATCTACATTTAATTTTATATACTTATTACCTAGCATTAAGATTTAAGACTTGAGAAAACAAATTAAATACGATAGAATTATTGATACAATTAAATACTCCAATCATTACGTTAAAAATAAAATATCCGATAATAATTATAATGTCACCCATACATCACACTGCAGATGCTTTAAGAGTTGCCACAATCTATGCCTTTACGAGCAAAGGCGGCATTTCACAACATCATCTATGAAAAGTAAAAATCCATACGACACGCAAAAATGCGCTCAACGGCTCACCCAGTGTTCGCTCTATTATTGTACAATCTTTAAATTAATATGTCATTGTTTAAATTAATACGTTATTTCAATGTGTTTTCTTGTGTTTTATTAACTTCTAAAATATCGAGCAATTCAATATTCAAGAAAATAATTCCGGAGTGCAAATTCGACAAAAGGTAGGTGACATCTGTATGACTGTATTCAATGCGTATCACATTAAGTCTTATTAAAAATATATATATATGTGTATATATTATACATAAAGAAAAACTCTTGTACTCATCCACGTTCTAAGATAACATATTAAGTGAAGAGTTGAGGATATAAAATAAAACATGATGTAATAATATACTTTTATGCAAATATAATAATAACCTCAAATCATAACTATTAATGTCCTATTCTTAAATTAACTCAACATTCACTTTATCTTATTTATTTTCTGATTTTAACTCATTACAATACTTAGTTAACAATATACTGTCGATTACTTTTAAATAATAATTGTAATATTATATATAATAAATTTCATCGATTTCTCACAAATGACAATAGTAAAAAATTGTGTTTTGAGTTATTATTTTATAATATTCTACCGACATGAACATCATTAGGTACATACAAATATAAAATATTCTATTATATAAATATCCGATAGCTAACGCTTTAAGTCATTAAAATCCGAACCACTTTTTAATGCTCACATGGTCACATATATTCATTTTCATCGTTAGTTAAAACCGGTTTGATTATCACTCTTATGATCGTATAATAATACCCATACAGACATAAAAAAAAATGGCGAGTTTTTTAAGTTAATACAACTTGCTTTTGTTATTATTAAATATCATACACAATTTTTTGATAAAATATTAGAAGGCACACGAAGGTAGTTACTAGAGACTAGACTATAGTATTTACTCCACTGTTATATTGTAGTCGTAATATTTTGGACACCATTGCACCATAGACAATAAATATACATCAAGTGAAGTAGTAATGAACAACAGTTTTCCTCTGTGCTTACCTATCATTAAAAAAAAGTGTAGGTACTTACATATATTTTATATGAACAGAATAAATAACATGAAATATAGATAATATGTATAGTAGCCAGTAGGTACTTATAATTGATAAGTGGATTTTCATGATACAAAACCGTGTAAACTAAAAACATTGCACATTTATTCTATTTTCATTTATATTATCGTATTCTACACAATTTATAGATAATTTGTGTGTAAACGATGTGGTAATAAAATAATTTCAATAATATTTATTTATACCTCATAAACAGCACATACTGTTTTATTTAAAACAAGTATTCTTGTATAAACAATATAAAAGTTTTAATTTTTCTTTTTACATGTATCGTGTTTCTAAACAAATCACAACCACGTCCACATCCTATATAACCAATTTATACATGCCATAAAATTAAAAAAATATTTTTCTTTCTTTTATTTGAACACACAATCCCCAAATTATACACAATATATTATATGATACTAGAATCTCTCATGAACTTATTATGATGACTAGTAAATGCTACGTATTCGAGGGGGAACTGTACCAACTTCAGCCGTCTGCAGTAGACATTGACGAGTGACCAAACCGGATCAGTGGCTAATATTTATAAGTTATAGTTGAATTCTAGTAAATATTTATGTATTACAAAGACTTCTGAGTGGGACGATGAATGCATTGGTTTTAAATGTTTTATTTATTGTTTTAGTATGAAGACACGTCATTATAATAGGAAAAAAAAATATTTTTCAAAATAGCTGGAAGAACAAAAAAAAAAATGTTAGGAAAAAATGACAATTTATTCCACAAACTATTTTTTTTTTTAATTAGTTTTGTTTTAATATTGTAAATCAAAAATTAATAAATGTTGAGACATAAATTATCCACCGACTTATTTATGTAATATATGTATCGTAAGCCATATGGAAAATTGATTTGAATATTATATTTATTTGATTAAGTTGTATACTAATGTACAGTTTTTTACTATTATATTATTAATTTTATTTAAAAAAAAAAAAATGTTTTTGAAAAACATCGTGCGAAATATAAAGACGCGCTTATCGAAAAAATAATCTGAAGCTCAAAATGCGTCGAAATAAAAGCATTTAACAATAAGTAACTATAAGTGTATTTAGGTATATATAGTTTCTTTTCTATTAGTTATTTAGTGACATTAGTTATATGTTTTATAAATAAATAAAATTAGTAGGTAATATAATAGTCAAAAACTGTACAATAATATACGTACAACTGTAGTTTACATATAATAATTATTTTATTCTTTTTTTTTTTTTTATGTTCAAGATGTTCAAGTAATAAATTACAATACAATTACTTTAAAATAATTGTAGTTTTTAAAAGGATTAACTTAGCTGTTAGCTTATCTGTAATAATCTTGAAAAACAGCCAGCCGTTTGTAAAAGTAATAAGTAGTCTACAAATGAGCTACCTGAAACGCAAACGAGCTGTTTGACATTTTCTACTTTTTTAGTTATTTTTATTATTATTATTTATGTATGATAAAATATTTACATCTAAGTAAAAGTGCTATGAAATTTGATACACTATATTCTATAAATTGTTAATGACCAAATTAAAAAAATATTGAAACTACTGTCACGAGTTTTTTTGATTAATAGGTATTAAATTAATATAGGTACCAATAAATTGGTACCTATATTATGGACTATAATAATAATAGGATTTTTTTATTCATAATATTTTTGAAAAAGTAGTATTAGCCGATTCCCGACAACGTGGTTACATGATTCTAAAATGTTTAGCCTGCAGACATCCTCATTTGTCGTGTAGTCTTGTGTCAAGACCAAGGCATATTAAGTCTTCTAGGGCCGGAAGTGCATTTACATGCATTGTCCATAAAACGTCATTACAATACGTAATTACCTTCTCGAATGTTAAATTCTAAAAGTGTTATATGTTTTACACAAATTTATTTACAAATAGGTACAATTACTATTTAGAACTTATAAATAAAAAACAAATTAAATTTAAAATAAACATTTTTATAAAATATTTTATTACCTATTAATAATATTATGTCTTCGTTTTTATATTACTATACAAGGCGATGCGAGCGTTACGTTTGGAGCGTGTTTCATTCAACATTTTGATTTGCACCTTTACGATTATAGCGATAATAATGGCCCATAACCAACAACACGATAACAATTCGATTAAGATCCCGGAAAGAAACGGTCCGCAAACTTAATAGCGTACTGATCACAAATCATCACAACGATAAAAATCTAATGCTCTGCAGTTTATCTTTCGGAAAAAAACATTCAGTACAAAATAATAAACAATTTATGCAGTAACGTAAAATGGACACAATATATACGTTTTAAACGACAGATCGTCCAAAGGATTCGCTCATTAAAACATAACATTTTCCCCGCTCACACCCATCAAATCACCTGTATCATTATTAATTAATAATTAAATTGTACAAAATAAACTCATTGTACAGTATTTATATTTTAGATGATTCATTTATGAATGTTTTAATGAACTTAAAAACCTCATTTACCAAATTGATATTGATCAAAATTATCTCATCTCAGAATATGAATCATTTTCTTCTGTTTATTATTATTTAAATAAGGACTGAACAGATATTTCAACAAATGATGTTTTGAAATTTATAATTACTAATTACAATATGATTTCGTCCTACCCGAATTTAGCTATTCTATGTACAACTTATATACACTGCAGTCTGTGAGTAGTGCTACGGCTAAAAGAAGTTATAGTCAGCTTAAATTAATTACTATAATTAGACGTTTCTTCGCTCCACTAAAACTGAAGAGAAATTGCTTTGCTTTGCGATACTTAATATTGAATAATGTATAGCTGAAAAAATTAATTTTGACAGAGTTATTGAAACCTTTGCACAAATTAAAAAAATAAGAAAACTGTTATGATTAGAAATAATTGTACACAATGTTATTATTAAATAACTTTTATTTATTACATTATATATTTTAACTATAATTCCAATCCATAAGAATAAATAAAATAAATGTTAATGTTTACAATCTGGTTTTCAATAATAATTATGAAACGAATTTAAATAATTAAATATTATATGGTAACAATATGTGATAGATTTATATTTCTAATGATGCAGTTAACAATAAGTGGCCTTTTGAAATGGCCTGATCTGACTGACCCGTTATAGTTTTCTAACCGTGGATCCGCCACTGTTCTTTCTAGTATGCAGTATACAAATTAAAAAAAATAAATAGTTTTCGTTCGAACTATCTATAATATGTTTACAAAAACGTCGATGTTAATATTTCAGAAAACGTTCCGTTTTGTCGCCGTAGTTTGCTATCACATATAGCACTTCCCACAATATTATCATTCCGCGCGTGTCGTACCCAGACACATACTCGTACACGATCTGTCGGAAAATCGCCAAGCTATAGTGTTCGATACGATAATAATGTGTTCGCTGGGGGGTCGAGGCGTACTTGCTTGTGTGTTGCGAATCGGGCGAAAAACGATCGCCCACTCGAATTACGATAAATGTGTTTGCGAACTGGTCGACGTGAACGGTAAACTACTCTGTTTCTTGCGCCGCTGTACAAGACGGATGGAGAACTCGACTGAGAAGAAATCCTTCCTGTCGTCAGTGTATAATAAATCAATGTTTGCTGCAAGCGTATGCATAATAATTTATTATGACGATACGATGATAATATAATACATAATATGTAGACACTGTAATGTGTATAATATATATATTATCATATCGCGTCCGTTTGACGTTCCGGGAAATATTGTGTATGAAAAAACACAAATTTCTGTATGGCATTGTGCTCGTATTGTTATTTTATTGGCGTGCGGACAATTATTATTATTATAACGTACGCGTTGTTACCGTTGCAGGTGACATGAAAAGAACGCCCACATCCACCAATTTGCACGACAGAGTCGACCACTTCCGAATTCAATGATTTAATATTATGATGTTATACTAGCCAATATTAAAAAATGTCAAAACACGAAAGGGCTTTTATAATTTAAAAGATTACCCGTCAATTGTGAATAATTATAATAATAATAATAATCAGGTTTTTTCGTTTCTCACTTTTTCAGTATATTTGAGCAGTTGTGCAGTTTAAATTTTTTTTTACTATTACCTATTTGATAATTATGTATAGAAACTTAAATCAATTTAATTAATGATTATTTACAATCATCGAATAATTTTAAACATTTTCAAAGCGCCTAGCTAATCATATTTTGATATTTTTAAATATGGACTAATATAACATTATAATATTACATTTAAATTACGACGAAGGACATAAATATCAACTTTAAAATCAGCCTTAATATTTTCTAATTCGATTCGCGGTGAAAAAAAAGGTGTTAGATACTGTGTACTGATCTACAATAGAAATAAAATTTTATCTTACCAAAAATTATTTTTGGTTTTAAAAAATACTTAAAACAAATAAAGTTTTTTTTTAAATCTTAATTTCGAGAATTTTTTACAAATACAACACACAATGTATATGCAGGTCATTCTATAAATCCTACCGTAATTGCGCATTTCCCAAGCCTCCTCACAAAAGTGAAATAATGAGAATCGTTTTCTGTGCCAATCTTTGGTAGTTATGTGGTACGTAATTAACATAAATTGGCTTTACTAGTATTGGAATCGGCTTGGCAACCGATAATATTTTAAATTAAAAATATCTTAGGGGGAGCTGTAGAAACGTTTATATAATAACGTCTATCCATCTGCATATTGATTTACGCTATGGTGCGTGAGAAAAAGTAGATCCAGTAAAATAAGTACGGATATCCTAACACAACTACAAATAAATACTATCATTATAGTATATACAGTGGGTTTATGGTATAGCTGTTAAAATATTTGATGTTTCTTTTTCCACTTGATTAATTACTGCTATTACAATGTATAATAGGTATGACGTCAATCGTCACATAAAAACTGAATGCTTCTATTGTTAATATTAAGCAATTCGACTATTAAAATATATTTACATTATTTAATTATATTTTTATGAATAATATATTCAAAATCTTAAAATTAAAATTTATGATAAAATATCTAGGTAACTAAAATTATAAATATAGTCGTTTATTTTCGTTTTATTTACCTGTAGTCTTTTTCCTAGATTTAATTTTGTATAATGAGCAATGACTACATCTGTACATAATTATTAAATATTGTTAATTGAAGTTTTTATAACATCATAATATGGACTTCATTTATTGTCTCCTACAGTCCTGTCCTCCATAGCTTGGCTATACTTACCTGGCTACTTATATAATTATTAGTGCAAAAATTAAATGAAATCGAAAAAAAACATAAAATTAATTATATATTTTTATGCCTATGCAATATATTATAGGTATAACTTCATAATATCCAAAAATAAATTTTTAGCAACCCATATCACTATATCTATAGAAAAAAACGATTTGCAAGTTCTAGAATTCAATTTGCAATTTATTATATACAAAATATCTTTTGAATTGAGAGAAAAGTTGGGAGTGCCAACTTGACGGACATGTTTCCACTAACGATTTTGATTATTTTTTTGTAATACAAAACGTATTCCGGTAAGAAAGTCTTTCGCTGAAATGTCAAGAGTTCACTATCATAAACACATTTCATACTGAAAATTTGTAAAAGAATGTTTTGGATGTTTTTATCATACAAATTGCATACTATATAATATTTTCAAAAATAAATGTGAACAAATACAAGTGGCAGGGACTAGGGAAAAGTACCTAAGTATTTTTTGTTTGAGAAAAATTCATGAGAAAAGTTGTGCTATGGCAGCATCACCAAACTTAAAAAATCTTACCAGTGAAAATAAAATCCAATAAAACGATCTCAAAATTTTTCCCCGCGGAACAAAGTTTATAATATAAAGTTATGCTGTTGGAGCAGCTTCACATTTTTTTGGACTTTATTTTAACTATTAGAACTTTTTAATTTTAGCGCATCCGTTAGCACAACTTCTCATTTGCGAAAAATGCGAAAGTTTCTCTTACCCCTACAACTTGGATTTGTTTATATTATCAGAAATAATTAGTAAAAATCATATATACGAAGATATATATTATAAGATAATAATTCGCAAAATAATTTGAGGACTGTAGAAATAGCTGTGCCTCTAAAGAATACAAATTATTATACCTATTTTTTATTTAAATTTTCAGTATACAATTTGGTACTTTTAACCAGAAAACTTTTTTGTTATAACAAAATAACTACACACATAAATGCATTAATATTAAATATTTATAATTTTTGTTCAAACTTTCATAGTAAAAGAAATCATATAATATATAAATATTTAATAGAAGCTACCTATTTTTTTATGCATTTATGCACAGTATTACATACATTTTGTATTTTATTTGATATACAAATTACAAATAACAAAAAAAGGGGAAAACATTCTATTGTATAGAACTATAGAAGGTGTCGAGTTAATCTCATTATTGATTAGGTCATTGTATTTGATGTGTTCATTTTGAATGATAAATTTTTGCGTACTACAAAAAAAAATTCTGTTTCCTACATCTCTAAATATGCATTATAATTTTATTTTGCATTATCTAGTACATAATAGCATAGCTAATTTGTACTTTTGAGATTTTTAAGTTCCTGTTAGAACAATTTATTAACCTTGAATTCAATTTCTAAGCATGGCTACTAAAATTACAAATTGTTTTTATTTTTAACTAAAAAATAATCTATCGCAAAAATATTGGTGAAAATTTAGAGTCCATATACCAAAATGAGAGGGCCAACTTCACATATGTGTATAATAATCAGCATATTGCGTAATTTGTAATGTTGATTATTGAAAAAATTATTTTTGTAACTCTATAAAGGCTATATTAAGGAAGGAGATATAATGTAAAAATATAATTTTTTTTTGTACGAAAATGTATTCCATTTATTTTGCAAAAATTGTAATTTCATACAAAAAGTATAAAATAAATCATTTCAACACAGTTTTGTAATATTGATATAAAAATTGCTTAGTCTTATCTATATACATAAATATAAGAATTAAATACCATATTAATTGCAGTCAATAGTAACTAATATATATATAATTATAAATATAAAATAAAGATTATGTTAATAAATTGTATATTCTCGATAATTTGAAATTTGAAAAAAACTAGGTGAATAATATTTTAAAATGGTTAGTTACGGTTAGGCCATCAATGTCCTTTCTAAAAATTAAAATTTATATATTAACATTCAAGTTACCGAGAATCTACAAGAAATGTACATTTAACAAAATAATTAGTGTAGACAGTAAAAGATAAATATAAAGATTATTTTGATTTAAGTTCATAAAGTATTGCGAGAGTAATAGTTAATCATAACAACTATGTTTTATACTTAAAATGAATAAACACAATAATAATTGTAACAAAACATATAAATATGAAGATTCAAATAAGGTTTTAGTTTAATTAATATTAAGGGCATAAAAATTAAACTTTGGAATAATGTCTTATGAGCTTAATGTTAAAATTATGGCAGTTGTATAACAAAGAAATGTTTATAATAGTTTTAACAGAAAACAAATCATCAGATGTTTTTTTTTTATTGGTTCTTGGTATTAACATTGAATAAATATTTATGTAAAAATTACTTAATAAGTTTGTTAAAAAGACAGAATTTGGTAACAATATAGTTTTATAGTTGTTTTAGATAATTAAAGTAGTCTTGAAGAAACCAGTGTGGCTTCAGTCCTAGGTCTTTATGTCAAATTATACTCAAACAATAAATTGTTATATTATAATTACCTGTAATAATGTTAATACCAATAAAGCTAAGCCAACACTGATAAAATAAAAACACACACACACACACACACATACACACACATATATATATATGTGTGTAACATATTATTAGAAAATCATAAAATTACATAAATAATAGTAGTAGAAATTGTGGTGTATAAAATTAAAAAAAATATATAATTCTAGCGTAACATCAATGATTATTATATTTCTAAGAAATAAGGATTATTGTTACTACTTAGTAAAAGTAATAAATTGTTAAACAAGCCTAAATAATGATTATTATTATTTTATATGTACATAAATATACATTTAATTACCACTGAATGTATAATTATATACATGACATTTAGTGATGTTAATTATATATCGATTAAGGGTGGTCAAATTTTGATAACTAATATGTACATTGAAAGTTGGACTTAAGCCAATATAAAAGTTAATTGGATAGTCAAAAAGTGGTATCAAATCATCCCTAATTAATATATGCCCTGTGGTTGGAGTAAAATATATTAGCTTGTAAGAAATCTCAATTAATAAACAAATGTTGATGATACATTAATAAACCAAATCTTAAACTTAATTAAACATATGCTTCAGATTTACCTGAATTAGGTCGAATTCGTGCCAAAAATTTTTGCCAACTATTTAAAGTTTTACCAGACCAAATCCAAACACTCGATGTAAGACCAACTAATAATGAAACAAAATATTTAGCTATAAACACCTCAAAGCTAGGTTTTCTTCCTGGATCACTGGGTTGAGAAGGACATGGTAAAGCATACTTTGGATCTTGACAAAGAGTAGAATGCCAACTAATTATCCATGAACTGAGATTGACATGTTCATAAACTAAGCATAAGATTTGAGCCACAGCAGGTACTGTGTATAAAACACTAAAGACCCCAATTCTTATCATCAATTTTTCCAATTTGTCAGTACCTCGGGTGCCATCATGTTTCATTACTTTTCGAATGCGGCATAAAGAAACAAATCCAGCCATCCAAAATGCTGTACCCAAGATCAAGTATACTACTAAAGGAATCAGCACCATATCTCTCACAGCAGTATCATCACTCCAAACAGCCATTGAACAGATACCAGTTAACACATCACCTAAAATATTTAAACAAAAAATAATCATTTTTTTCAACCAATTCATAAATAACTACATAAATATAACATTTAATGGCCAGAAAATTTGAATGTTAGTGCTTATACTTATTAGATTAATTAAAAACAATTGTTATAATAGGTAATTTAAATATAAATAATCAATATTTAAATAACTATGAAATTGTATTTGTAATTATTATTAAAATATAAGAATCACAGTATGTGTACAAATAGAGGTATAAATATATTACATAGTTTATAAATTGATAATATGTCTAATGTAAAGGCTGTCTTTGATTTTTTAATATAAATTTATAATCATGTAAATACAAAACACTACAATGCAATGATTCCCTGATTATCTATACAAAAATATTATTATTTAATATTTCATATTGATCAAGGACTTTAAAAAGTAACTAAGATATTATTTTCATGATTTACACTAGGTTTGTGCATACCAATTAATAGATACCTAAGTAATAATTCATACTAAATAATATATTATTATATTATACGATATATTTTCTTACCCTCAATTTTTCCCATAGCCAGTACTGTAATTGTTTTAGCAGCAGGAACTGTCCATGCCGCCAAGTGGAAATAATGAGAATTTGCTTCAATAGCTTCATGTCCCCATTTAAGTCCCGCAGCCAAGAACCAAGTCAATGTCAACACAACCCACCATACAGAAGATGCAGTACTAAAGAAATACGACACCATAAATAGTACAGTGCACCATTCATTATCATCTGTACCTTGAGTAATTAAATTTTGCTTGTTGCACGCAATGTTGTTTCCTGATAAATATCCAATCAGATAAGATATGGAAACCATCAGATAACATAAAGACAAGAATATTATTGGTCGTTCAGGATATCGAAAACGGTGAGTATCGATGGCAAATGTTAAAGATGTAAACAAACAGGATATAGCACACAATACAGACCACAAAGCCACCCATGATCTAGCTTTGCGCATTTGATCTTGACTCCAAAATGCATCACACGGTACACCACAATCCTTTACTACCTTATTGCCAACTTTTAATGTATAAACTTGATTATTTCTATCAGATCTTTTTTTATTACTGTTAGACTCAATTCGAAATTGTTGTGGGCAAACGAATCCAATGTCAAAGCTATTGGGATTGTTTGAATATCCTTGGTCTCCTGAAAAGTGTCTAGAACCTGGCGCTGAAAAATCTTTTCCGTTTTGTTCTATTAAGCCAGTCTGCGGTGTCGGAGAAGTGTTTGTTACGTTATTCTCACCAACGCAGAGTTGCCCGTTTTCAGGGAACTTTGAACATTCTAGGTTATCGGGCCATTGGATTTGAAAACGATTCATGATCGATTCACAACCATTACGAGCTGACACACACAGTGATCGACACGGTGGGATAGGTCTTTCGATAATAGTGCAGACGGGAACGAAAACACTGCACAAAAAGAATTGCAAATCGTGCGAACACTGGATTTTCACCAGCGGATAGTACTGCTGCACTTCGAAGCCCGCTTCGTCTTGACGCTGTTGGCCAAACAAGTTGGGCATGATTGTTTCGTTGTACGCTATGCCCATGCAAAACGGTATGGTGATGGGTTCACACCGGCCATGGTGGCCGGTCGTGTCGTCGCCGATCGATCCGTCTTGGATCTGTTGCCTCGAAGAGTGGGCGAACGAAACCGCACACAAACCTATCAACAGCAACGACGTTGCTGCCGCGAACGACGGCGCCGCAATAAGCGGTCGGCACGACATCGTGTCGGATGCGACGGGACGACTTGCGTGGAATTCACAGAGAAACGCCGACGACGGTTGGTCGGTGGGCACCAGTGGACGTGAACCGATTGACGGCGTCCATTTCGCCCGACACTCGGGCGGCGGTCGTCACCGATTGCTGGCGATGCGATTCGGTCGGTCGGTCGGTCGGTCGGAAAACAACGACGGCGGTGTCGCAGACTGCGGGCGGCGAGCGGCGCGACGGCGGACAGACACGGCGCGCGCGACACACGAGACGGCGAATGTCTATAAACCAAAAGCTATCAATCTATACGCACATGCACCAATCTGAAAGCCGTTGACGGGGACGAACAAATCAAAAAACATACACCGAAGAACGCCACTACGGCGGACGAGCGCGACGCGGGGGTGTTGTGTTGTTATACCGTAATGGGTAGACTAGTGTGCACACATTACACAACAAACTACTGCACACACAATCGAATGCATTCAATCCAGTTATCACTACGTTCGGTGGCTGCACTATACGCTAGAGGTAATTAATAGCCGGAACCCGAGCAACAAGAGCCCGGAATTCGCGGGGAGCTTGTAGATGTCGGTTGTATACACCGTCCCCGTGCACGACGCACAATATCATTCTACCTCCATGCGCTGATAACACGGCGCGTGTGGGGGGTGTGCGTGATAATGTTTTATTTTTTTGTGTAATGCACAGGACCTGTACTGTTAGGAGGTACCTGTTTTACCACTGTGGCGGGCAAAAAGTATAAAACGCAATTCGGAAATGAACAAAAAAGAACAAAAACCATTCAATTTTGTAAATATTATCAATAAAACTCTAAACGATAACATTATATGTTTATAAAAGAGCGGCGAACAAAACAAATATTGTTTTCGTTGCCCTTCGTGACTGTGGTAACGGTTGCTTTTTTTACTCCTTAATCTGATGAAAATTCCTGCTTTTATTTGATTATTATTAACTATTATCTTATATTTCTATTTTCCATCGTAATATCGTGTTGTAAGTTGTTTATTATTTTCAGAAAATGAAAAATTCGATTTTCAAGAAATAAATGTTAAACCAGCGAATAGGTACAAATTTTATCAAAAACTTTTTGTACGATGTAGTAAAACATCACTTTTCACAATTGCATTCCAAAAATATCCGAAAGATTTAAACAAATAAGTTTATTATTAAAATAATTTGAGTACAAATACTGATAGCTATTGTTCATGTGCGTACAAATGATATAAATAAATTGTACTTACTCAATTGAATAATAATAAACACTTAAACAGTTTACCGTCAACTACACATTATCTTGAAAGTACATTAAGTAGGTACCTAATGATAAGTATTGCGATAGGTTAATTTAAATGTTCTCAAATACTTTGCGTATTTATATCTATTGATAATATTTAATTATTATAATAATATATTGATGGCTTATGCCATCTTATACTATTGTTTTTTAGAATGGGCATAGAGTGTTTTAAGGAGTAATATTTAGGCAATTAATATGACTTGTATATTTGGGCTGTGTCGATGTGCGAATAGTAAATTAACATTACATTATAATACGTGAATGCGTGATCCATTATTGCTTTTAATAGAATGCAATTGTCTTTAGTCAACAGGTATGTCGCAGAAACAATTTCTACTTAAAGTCTGGCTTATACCTAAAATAAGTACAAATTTAATGCAACTTTTCCGCAAAATTTTTAAAATATCATAATTTATTAATTCAAAACTCTTTAAGTTTTCTACACGGTCTAGATATTTTGTCAAAAAATTGTTCATAAATACACTAAAAATTGAAATTGGATATTGCGAAGTATGTTTACTATCTAATAATGATCATAAAAAATTGATAAAGATATTTCAATAGTATCTTATATGTAAAAAGAAAAATTTTGGTACAAATTTCGAACAACAAAATAATTTGCAAATTTTCAAGATTTTACGAATTTAGTCGAAATTCCAAATTTAAACACTTATAAAAATATTAGCATATATTTTAGATATTTTTCAATTAGTAAATAAAAAACTTAATTTGGGGAATCTTGATCTTTCATTAATACATAGCAAAAAAAAAAATTATCTACATTTAGAAAAAAAAATTAAAATTGAAAATAAATACATCAAAACTACAAAATATTTATAAAATTATAGTGTATTTAGGAAATTCTAACATAAATATTCTTGACAATGAATTTTGATAATACACATATTGGTATAAAATAATATGAAGACTATATTATCCTATTTACATTATTCTTTTACCAAAACATTAGAGTTTACTGAGCATGTACCTGCACTCTTTCATACAAAATACACAGAAAAACTTATTTTGGAAAAATGTGTAAATTAAAAAAATATTTTAAGCAAATAATAATTTGTGGTTGTAAAAACCTAAGTGCATTAACTGCTATATCTGCAATACGCAATTAATAGATACATTTTAAAATGTTGTATTAAATATTAATATTGTATAATGAAAATGAGCAATGTGTATACATTTTCAAAAAACAAAGAGTTAAAAAAAATTTGTTGACGTTTGAGTATAGTGGTTAAATTAAAATATAATATTTATAATTATAGTTTATGAATATAATATTATGATTATTAAAATAATAAGCTTATAAAAATAATAAGGGGGAAATAAACAACTATACTATAAAAATCTCGAAGGGTAATGATTAGAAATGATTCAACAATTTTTTTATTCTAGTACCCAGTGTCTCAGTATTCCCGTATTATCATTTATAGTATTTTATGTTATTCATTCATGTTTTAAAATTCTCTACATGTTCGTTGCATCCTTTGTCTCATGTAGAGTGTACGTCGCGTAGAGTAATATAAATATTTTTATATAATAACAAATAGCTCTATAGTATTTCGTGCCGAAGAGAGGCAAAATAGTATTTTAATAACCGTGTTATTGTGTTTTATAATATAATATCAATATCTATTAATTATTACCTTTATAGTTTTAAAATTATGTTATTAATTTAGTCGGTATAACCACTATTCTATTAAACTTTAAAATTAAAATTGAATGTTGAACATGTTGTAGAATATAGAGGTGCACTGTATAAATTAAATAACAACCTATATTCTAAGTTATAGCCGGATAATATGTCCATTAAGGAGATTGGAAATGATGATATTCTGTCTTTGTCTAACACTCATGCAACATAGGAATAGACATATTCTATTTTAACGTAATATGTTACATTGTGTATCGTACATTACACATAATGGTGAAAAGTTTTAAGTTTCTACGAATAATATTATTCTATATTTTGTTAAAATTTAAAATTGTTGGGTATGTAAAAAAAAATATGTATTTTTGAGATTTTTATATATCTGTAAGAACAACTTATGAGGTACCTACCTTGTATGTATAGATATTTTAAACTATCTTCAAATGCATAAAGAAAAAATAGTGCTTATGTGTAAATGTGTAATCAATACTTTTAAAGTGCCACTCATAAAGAATCTCGATTTCAATTTTCAAGCTTTTATTGGCCGATCATGTAATTTTTTATCATTTATTTGCAGTGCTTTCTTTACTGCAATATTTTATACGGGAATTTTTTTCGAATTCAGAACACTGAATTAATAGCACATGCATATAATATAAACTTTAATAGGTATTATTATAAATATATAGATTTTTATGTTCTATACAAAATAAAATCGCGATTTAGATAAGTACCTACTTATGTATTTATACTACTTTTATTCCAAATAATATGTTATCGTCACAAGTCACAAGATATTTTCCCGGTATAAACATATTATAAATATTGTATACCTACTACAGCTTGAAGTTATAGGTAGGTACCCACCAAAGTATTAACTGTATATATATATATATGTGTCGCTTAAATTATATTCTTACCTATGTATGTAATGTTCATGTATTAATGCAACTATGCAACTTATGCTACATTGATCCTATCTATTGGAATTTTTGAATATATTACGATTAAGTCTAAAATTGTGTGTTTAATTTGAAGGAGACTCAAGATATACCTATTTAAAAATATATTATCAAGATATAAATGGTAATGTAGTATTCTGATAATGTATATTTAATGGTTTTTTTGCATTTAAATTCAAGTTCAAACGATGACTAACGAGAGTACCTACAAGGGGAACATTGAAAATTAAGTAGGTATCTACATACCGATAAAAATCAGCTTTTGATGACGTCCAAACTACCCACATATTATACTTTCTCGGTTTTATTTCTTTGTTGAAAAATATTGATCGAACGCCCCCCCCCCGACCCTCATCCGTTTATTAGACAGTTTGCAGCAGTAGAATAATATAATTCAATGTATATATAGGTACCAATACGATGTTGTATGAATTATAAATAACCACGTGTGATGAATCAATAACGTGTACGGTCTCGATTGTGGGCGTCGTTACATTTATAATAACATTAATAACATTGATGTCAAAATGTTCAACACCATTGTACGCGAGTATGCCCGTACCTTGGCAATTCAGTAATTGGTAGGTGGGTACCTAGTGCCCTAGTCTACCTATTCTATGGAAGATACCGTCCAAATAAAAACTATTATTTTATTAATATAGATCATAATTGTTTATTAAACATTTACGAAGCCCATCATGACGTTAACCTGTTACGAATCACGATTCACGATATTAGGAAAAACAGTTCCTAGTAAAAAGTAATTCAGAAAAAAGTCTAGCGTTGTATTTGGCTTAAATGAAATGAATTTTTTACTGGGCTTGTTATTTTATTTATACAATAAATTGGGTTTAAAAGTTTTGTTTGGAGATAGTAGATAATGATTATTGACAAACACGTATGAAACATATGGCATATGTATGATGTACCTAAATCAAATATCGTAGGTATAATACTCGTGTCTCGTAATACAAATAGTACAATACTCTATAATATGTACCTATCCAATATGCGTTTTGATTTGTATGCTAAACATTCATATGTAACTAGAAATCCAACAATGAAAATTTTTAAATCAAATAAAAGAAATGATAAACTGGCACTACTTATATTTTATTCTATAGGTACTTTTATATACAAGAAATACTAAAATGTCATCGACAGATATGCTTGAAAAAAATCATCAATGAAATATGCAACTATATTAATTATTACAGATTTGAACTATACGAACTACGAATATTATACGATGCGAACACGATACACGAACATTGTCATGTTGTGTACAAGCACTCTGTATAAGTTGTAACCTGCTCAATAATAATGGCAGTGGCATAGCCAGGATTTTTTTTCGGGGTGCTGATCAATTTTGTAAAATACAATTTAGTAGCAATTTTCATAGACCATCAAAAATTAAAATACATTTTAAATTTTCTTAATATTGCGGACGGGCAGCAGCCCCCTCAGCTCTTCCCTGGACACGCCACTAAGTAATGGTAAAAGTCAAACAATAGTGTTAAGGTTAAGTTATGTTCATTTCATATTACCAATTTAGAACAAATTTTTTTGCTCAAGTCGTCAAAATGTATCAAAATAAATATAATTTAAATTTAAATTACCATAAGAACCAATTGATTTTTTTTTTAATTATGAACTATTTTTAATATACATACTGTATATTAATAAAAAAATCAGTAGCTGAATTTTGAAAAAATAATGCTGATATTCTATTGCAGTTTATTTTAATGTAATATATGACTAATAGGCTGCTTTTTATGACTGTCATAAAAATACCACTTAAATATTTTTTTTTTAAAGGAATTAGAAAATAGCTATTTTGTAGAGTTATTTATTTGTCATAAAGAGAAAAAACAATTTTGATATCGATTACATTTTGAATGAACAAAGGAAATAGGTAAGAACCTATTTTTAAAAAAATACAGCATATAATATTATGGTAAAATTGTAGTTTTAATAACTACAATGATAGATAATCCAAACTGTAATATAGAATAGATACATTACTCATTGAAATTTTATTTAATATTTGTTTTTATAATATTATTCAATATGATAATTTTACACTGCTAATTATACCCAAGTTAATTTTAACTCCATTGTGATCTAAATCAAATATAGTCTCATCTGAAAAACATTTAAATATGTAGTATTTAATTTATAATTGGCCTAAAAAAATTTAAAAGTACCTAAATAATACTCTAGTGAGGTTATTGATTATTGATATAGTGATATGTTTAATATGTATCATTAATAAAGTAACCTATTATGTTAAAATTCTATCAGAGCATAACTTGATTTAACATTAGGTTGTCTTAATTTTTATTTAATTGCACCTTATTAATATAGTAAAATTAAATCTATTATTCTGACTTCCCGAGTACGTAGAAATGGTATTTAATTAAAAATAAATAAAAAAAATCTTACATAAAATATCAACGAGTTATGTGTTTTATATAATCTATAAAATTAGCAAATTAGTGATCACTATAAAAACCATACAATTTTACCATTATATCATATGCTGTATTTTTTGGAACAGACGTTTCTTTCGTTCATCCAAAATTGTTTTTTTCTTCATATTACAAAATAATAACTCTACAAAATGGCTATTTTAAAATTGTTTTTCATTTTTGACAATTATAAAAGTTAGGCTATTAGCCATATAAAAAGATTTTCTTATAAATTTCTTACTAAAAAATAATTTTTATATTTTTAATATTTTTAGTTAGAAAAATGTTTTAGTCCTACCTACTTAGAATATATTATACACAATACACCTGTAGTCAAAATTGTTATTTTTAACCTAATCAATTATACATATTTTTGAAATTTATAAGTTATATATTATAACTATATATATCATATAATGTAAATTAGAACACATTTATAGTAAAGTAGGCTAAACTTAAATCCAACTAAAGCAAATTATATATATTTGTACATAAATTAACAAATAACAAATAAACAATTTTTCACTTGTCAGACTGCAATAATACTTTGTTTTAAAATATCGTAATTCCTTAGAGTTTAAGATTTTATTAATAACAATAAGCAATTGTATTATAATATGTAAATACAAATTATATTGAATATTGAAAATATCAAAATAAATTGTCATAATATAAACACATTAAACAAAAAAGCATTTTTCAATAACAATTAAACAAGGAATATCTTTTAAGTTATTTTATCTTAATCATTTACTTTATAGACCAGTTTATCTGTAAGTGTGCAGCGAGTCGCGACCGTGGGGTACATGTGTATAGTATTATTAGGTGTTAAAAATATAAATTTCCCAGTACTTAATTTTCTTAGTGTTCTGTCAAAATATATGGTTATAAAAAATGTGCCATAAGCATAAAAATCTTAAGAACCACTGCCATAGACAATAATTTAGTTAAATAACACGAGCGTCTAGATAACATTTGAATCATTTGATAACTGGAACGCACATCACATAATGTTGCCCAAGCATGTTAAGAGGATGTCAGGGTAGTATTTGTTCTCTCTCTAACCAGTCTAACCCATGCGCAACATGGCAAATTTTACGTGCACAATAATGACTACAACCATATTAATTTCTCAAATTAGAGTGAAATGACCTCTTATAAAATTTAAAGTTAAGAACATTATCTAGGGTACCTCATAAGCATTTTATTATAATTTAATTTTGAAGCAAGATATAAGTTTTAAGATGTATAAACAATTCACAATTTTAAAATACTCATAATTTGCTTTTAAGTTAAAATATAATAAAACGCTTATGTGATGCCTTAGATAATGTTCTTAACTTAAAATTTTATAAGAGGTCATTTCACGCTAATTTGAGAAATTAAAATGATTATAGCCATTATTGTGAACATAAAATTTGCTATGTTGCGCGTGGGTTAGATAGAGATAACACATACTATGCTGACATAATTTTAAAAAGATAGCGAATACATTTGGAGTATCTATCTTTGTTAAAGACGTCTACGTATAATTTTGTTTTATACCAGAATGTGTTAAGTAATAACTAATTATATTTAAAATTTATGAGGCTTGAATGCTTAATAGTCAGCTCATAATTTAAATAAAAAATGTTTATTTATATTATAAATTAATACATATACAAGACTCGCAGAAAAATATTGGGCTTTAAAATATCAGTTATTTAATTGAAATTGAGATTCTGTAGCTATTCACAGTGATTCATTATAATTATATGAAAATAAAATAACTTATAAATATTGAATGGAACAGTAAATACAACATATTGATGGTACAAAAACCTCTTCAAAATTGTTTTCTATGTGCACCACTGTCTGGAAAGATTTGCATCTTCTACTGATATTTTTCCTGTAATGTAAAATACGATTAAAATTTGATTAAAACAAAATAATACTTTAATACTTCTTTTTCAATTTTCTCTCCTGATCTCTAGGTTTACTACTAATGGAAGGATGTCTTCATTTTGATATTTTTTCTGTAATATAATATACAATTTAAATTTGATTGAAACAAAATAATACTTTATTTCTTCTTCTTCGCTCTTCTCTACAATTAAATGAGATCAGCCACCATTGTCCTAAACCTTCATTATGAGCAATACCATCAAGATCACAAAAGCCATGAACTTTACCATCTTTACTACGTCAAAATGTATCCCTAAAATACAAATCATCATAAATTAAAGCAATATCAATTACATTTGAAAATACTTAATTTGCTTGATTTTTAACATTTGCAATTTAATTTTTAAATAATGTGAACAATAGTGATAAATTCAATTTATTTTTAAAAATATCTTCTTTAATATCTTTAGTTAATTTACTTACTCAATTAAATATTTGTTGTAATATTTTATTTTCTGGATGTAAATTATGTACTGTCTTATTAACTTGTCCACCAGTTAGTTTTATCTAGACTCCAACACCATAAAATATATTTTTTATACCATTTGAAGCATACACATTTGTATTCATTTTCTATAGTTCTAACATATCCTTTAAAAAAATACAAATATTTATCAGTACAATATAATATATTATGAAAAGAAATATTAGTAAATATACTTAATAACATTTTAAATTATATTATTTATAAATTCAAAGAATAATGATGTGTTTTAATGAGTATTAAAATTATATAAAATTTATTATTTGTTTAAAATTTTGAATGTCCTATTTATATATTATTATATTTTGAGTTTATTACTGGAAAGTCTAAGTCATCCGTCAAATAATTATTATACAAATATGTATTATTAATTGTATTCTAATTTCTAATTTACTAAATTATTATCAAATATCTAGAATTCTATCGTAAATTGAATCTTCTTATCTACCTCCATGATTTTATAAAGAAATAATAATAAATATTTTAAGAGATTTTATAGTATCAATGTAATTTGATTAGTTTTATATTGTTTATAATATTTATTAACTATTATTATATTTTTTATATTGTCTTTTTATTTTTTTTATCCAATAGTAAATAATTGTTGTTATATAATAAAATATTAGAGTATTAAGTAAATTAAACGAAATGTATACTTGAATTTCAACAGTTCGTTATAGAGTTTATCTTTCTTTTACCTTTGACATTAAATGATCTGAGAATTCGAAGATAGTTGGCACAACAATTTTTTTTTAAATTATTTCCCCATTTATAGCTGCTTTATTGTATAATGTAGTATGTAACTACAATTGGAATTTGTCCGTCTGACAGCATGAATCCATTTTTTAATTTTTCTTTACCAATGAATGGAAACCTTGGACAATAACAATACAAAGTAAAATTATTTATATACCTTTTACTTAAATTAATAGTACAATAAATAACATTACAAAATATCAATCACAATTAATATTAATACTAACTTGTGAAATATTAATTCATTTTGTTTATCACTTGTATTGGAGCAATTATAGGTACTGCAAAAATGTACCATTGTTTATTTTTGGAAAAAATATACCTAAAAGTACTTATAGAAATTATTATAGGACATTAACAAAAATAAAAATTTAATGATTATAAACTTTTAGAAGATTAAAATGCCGACATTGACGATTGTTGATCACAATTTACATAATTTTATTCACATTATGCCGATAAGCAGTGAAAAATGAAAAGTGAATATTATAATATTATAAGTTTTTTTTACTTAAAATTTAGTTTATCATGGTGAATAGGTACGATACGGCGTATTATCTATAGAGACGAAGATAGAAATACCTAAAGTATTCACTATCTCTTTCTAACAACCTCTTTCGTTTTTATTTATATTAGTCATATGGGCGGTGAGCGTTCCAGTTATCATATTATTGAATAGTAACAACACACAATCAGATTTATGTAACATCATTTTTATTTTTTTATAATCGTATTAAATTTAAAAATTAATTGTTTAAGTTTTTAAGATTAAATCATTATTAACGAAAGATAAATTAAAGAATAATATAAAATTATTATCAGCTTATAATATGTGTATCTACCACAGATATGTATAATAAACTAGATTGCTAACTGATGATAATATGCGAAGTTATTATCCGCCATTTTAATCGAGGCCGATGTAGATTTTGCCTTATCAATTGTTGTTGTTGTCTGTTGACTTGTGTACTGTACTACTGTGAAAACTCAAAACTGAGTAGTTGACACTGTTGACAGTATTGTTGTGTTCTGTTTTTTGCAATAGGTATATTGTTTTGAGACTTAATATTTTTATGCTATTTTTCCAATTATGCCATATAAGTGCTGTGCTGATGGATGCAGTAGCAAGGACGGGGTTGTTGGTTCAACTACAAAATTATTTAGGTAACTAAATACTTTACAAAAAAGTTATCAAAAATAATTAGCTCTACTGAAATACACTTTTAATAATGTGTTTGATATTTTGTTTTTAATTATAGATTTCCAATCGATGAGTTAAGGAGACAAAAATGGGTGCACTCTATCCAAAGAGATAACTTCATTCCAACAAAATTTTCACGCTTATGCAGTCTCCATTTTAATAAAAGTGAATTTGTTGAAGCCCCCGAAAAACTTATATTAAAAAATACAGCTATACCATCCAATTTCGATTGTTCCAAAAAAGCAATAAAATGTTTAAGCAGCAACAAATTTGATCACAATTATAGTTCTTCAGGTAAAATTAAATTCTTCTTTACATTCAATGTTGTATTTGTACTACTTACCTATTACTACTACTTACCTATATTAAGTAAATTACATTTTTATCTACAGTTTCTTCTTCATCAAATATAATTAATATAATAACTACTTCTCCTAATTTACCTATTGATTCTGGTGTTGAAAATGCTGGGTGTAATTATGAAGTTGTCGATCTGACTTTTATTGGACCTAGTAAGTTAAATATGTTAACAATTTTAATTTATATACAATAATGCTTTGTCATGTATTAAATTTGTTGCAGATTCCAGCCAGTCACCTCATACCCCTACATATACACCAACACTTAAAAGAAAATTTAAAAAAAAATTGTTTGATACACCAAAAAAAGCCAACCTCAAAAAGCGAATTAAACTTTTACAACAAACGGTTAGAAGGCAGAACACAAAAATAAATTCACTTGAGGTATTTACGTAAATGCTAACTGAGAAAGATTGGCTTAGTCTTAGTACACACTTAATAAGTTATTATAATATGTGAAATGCCTCTAGTGATTAGTGATGACTGATTACCGGATGAGTGAAACTTAACTGTATATTTATATATTAATAAACTATATTGTAATTTTTATTAATAAAAATTATTCTTATCAGCAATTGATGTCTACTATTGGATCCTGTACTGATAGAGAAACTACTAATATAATTGAAAAAAATTTTACTGAGGTTTTTTTAAAAGATATTATAAATAATGGTAATGTGGCTCCTACTGCAAGGCGATACAGCGAAGAAGTAAAAAAGTTTGCAACTACACTTTATTTTTATTCTCCAAAAGCATATAACTATGTTAGGTAGGTATATATCCTCAATAACTGAAACAATTATATATTTGAGTTACAGAAATTGTAATTTTGAAAAATAAATTGTAATTTAAAGGACTTCAATTTCTTTGCCTAATCCAAGTGCTATACGAAATTGGGTATCAAATATAAATGCTGAAACTGGTATTTTACAAGATGTCCTATTAGAAATAGGTAAATTTCCCAAAGAAGACAAATTTTGTTGTTTGATATTAGACTCCATGAGTATTAAAAAATCAGTTCAGTGGGATAAAGTTAGTCATATGTATGTATTATTAGAAAATATTATTCATAGTTGAATATATTATAACTAGATATAAATTTATAAATTAAAATTTTTTAAGGTTTGTTGGTTATTGTGACTATGGTAATAGTTTGACAGTTGAAGACTGTGAAAAAGAGTCAACGGAGGTTTTAGTTTTTATGTTGTCTAGCTTAAAACAAAAATGGAAATGGCCAATTGGGTATTGGTTTGTAGATAAAATTAAATCAAATGTACAAGCTCAATTAATTAGGATTGCTATTACCCAATGTGATAAATTTGGGATTAATGTTGTGGCAGTCACCTGTGATGGAGCATATGCTAATTCTTCAACTTTTAAAACTCTAGGATGTGATCTAGACCAACCTTTTGATTTTATCAAGTCTGATTTTTCGATAACTTCAACTAAAGCTAATGTTTATTTCACACCTGATGCATGCCATAATGTTAAATTAGCTAGGAATGCTTTGGGAACACTAGGAGTATTTAAAGATTCAAACAACAGTCTTATTGAATGGAGATATATTCATAAATTATTTGAACTGCAAAACGACATGGGCTTTAAATTGGCAAACAAGATAAACTCTTCACATATAAATTGGAAAAGCAATAGTATGAAGGTAAAGTTAGCAGTTCAAACACTTAGCAGTTCCGTCGCAGACTCTCTACAATTTCTATCCAAGACCTCAAAAGATTTTGAAAATTGTGATGCAACAATAAGATTCATCAGGGTTGTAGATGAGATTTTTGATTTCTTGAATTCCAGAAACCCATATGCAAAAGGCTTTAAACAACCAATTAATAAACAAAATATTCAATACTTAGAAACAAAAATGAAAAATAATATTGACTATTTGTATTCACTGAAGACAGCTACTGGGCAAGATCTGTGGAAAAGTAAAAGAAAAACATTCATATTAGGTTTTGCTGCATCCATAAAATCTACTATAGCTATAGCAAAGGATTTGTTAATAAATCAACATTTTAAATTTATTCTGACATACAAATTAAGCCAAGATGCAATAGAAATTTTTTTTGGATTTATGAGAGGTCGATTGGGTCATAATAATAATCCTACCTGTTTGCAATTCAAACATGCTCTAAAAAGTACTTTATTGCACACTTCAATAAGACTTAGCTCAGGAAACTGTACACTGATGTCACCTCATGAAGATTCTCTTTTTTCAATCAAATGGAAATATAAAGCACCAGAACAAAATTTAGAAAATGAATTTGATATTTCATTGTTAGCAGAACAGTACAATAAATTAGATTTTAATAGCATCACTATTGAAAATATATTATATTACATAAGTGGATATATTGTTAAAAAACTAATCCCAACTTTGAAATGTGATGGTTGTATTGAAGCTATTACAGATCCATACATTGAAAATGATCACGTTTATCAAAATAATACCACACCAAAATATTTTACAATTATGAAAAACAGAGGCGGTTTGAAGTATGCTTCTTATGGGGTATACAAAATTGTTAAATTGACAGAAACATTATTTAAAACCATTATGGTGGATAAAAAACAAATGTTTATTAAAAATATGGATTTAAAAATTATGATAAATGTCCAAAACTCACTGGCGACAGACACCACGCTATTTCCAAAATGTGATGCTTGCTGGAATTCAACAGATTTATTGGCAAGACCTCACAAAATCGATATTATAAACAAAGTAACCAGAACCTATCTTAACGTGAGATTATATTCTTACAGTAAAATAATAACATCCTCGATTATGAAAACTGCTAGTAAACGACAGAAACTCAGTAAAACCATTTTATTTTATAACATGTAAAAATTGTTAACCTATCTGAATAAACTATGTTAAAAATTGTTATTGATATTTAGATACAAAATTTGTTTAAATAAGAAAAATAACGTGCAATAAAAATTTGTTTTATAATTTAATTATTTATTTTTTTTATCGGCTTCCTTATCAAACAAATCTAAGGCCGTGATAAAGCCCATAGGCCTCGAATTAAATGGCTGCTGTCTGCTTCAACTAAACACATTGATAGGATGCAGCAGTTAGCAATCTAGTTTATTATACATATCTGTGGTATCTACAAAAAAATTAAATAAATGTAGCTTATTATTAAAACTATTAAATTCATGGCTATTTTAAGTCATGTTAGCCACATTAACCAATACTGAATATGGACATAATAAGAAGACTCCTTTTTGTAACTATTATTAGCTATTTTATGTCTAACGTTAACGTGTATTATCGCTATTTCTGAGGTAACTTTAATTTAAGTTTTTTTTGTTGAAAAATCCACTACTGCTTTTCAACATTTTTGTCGGCTGGTATACAATTTAAATTTAATGAAAAAGGAACATTGCTTTCTAGTTTATCCAATACTTTTAAATACAAATTTTAAGATAAATTAATTGATTTAAGTTATTAATCATTTAATTCACTTGTCTGTGACATAGACATGTAAAATTGTTGTGTTTGATTGCAATGTTTTCTGCAATGAATGGTATAGTAATTTGTTGTACTCCCGTCATTTTCATGCAAATATTTTATAACAATGATATAATAATAATGGATTAACACTAGTCGGGGTTTAAGTATATTGATCATCATTTATTGATTTTCACATTAAAAATATGCTTATACATATTATTTTCAACTATATAATTGCAATATGTATGTACAAATAAATGCAAGAAGATTTTACATGCAGAAAAAATAACTACATGTTTGTGTTTCTTTATTTTAATAGTTCTGTTGAAATTATTCAGTCCAACTACCTACCTAATATTTGACATTTAATTAATTTTATAACTATCAATTCATGTTACAGAAAGATGTCAATTGTTGATAGCATTAAGTGGACGTTATACCCACACGTGGTTTCTATGTCTTACTAATGTACATCATATCAAATTTGCGTTCAGCAGAACATATTTTATGATGTAACATTCAGTATTAGAGTAAATTTACTTATTATCAAATTTAAAGCTAAGAATAATATGAACATTTTAAAGTTGTAATATTTTACATAGCTATAACTCACTTTAAAATGATAATATCAATAAAAGTATATGACATTTACTAGATAATATTCTTACCTTTAAATTTGATAATATGTAAATTTACTCTGATAAAGCTAACTTACAAAATGTGTTCGGCTGAACGCAAATTTAGTATGATGTACGTTAGTAAAATAGAGACAACACATGCTGGTATATAATGTATCTTAATATTTTATCTTTCTATCATCGCTTAGCCTTACTACTGAATAGATTTATAGATTAATCAATCACAGCCTTACTAGTATTTGTATCGTTATTAAGGAACAATCAACAATGAAACCAATCACTTGTAAGTTGTTCTCAAGTTTGTATATTTTTAAATTTATTTCAGATCTTTCTCAAATTTTAATTTTAATTGTCTAACCAAACTAATTCGTAGACATTATTTAAATTTAAAATAAAATAATCATTTTGTGTAAAGCTTTGTCAAAGGACAAACACATATGATTAAATTTACTTATTATGAATTTAAAAAAAATAATAATTGATTGTTGTCTACATTAATATTATGTTAGGTATTTAATTTATTTAGGAATATTTTGAATAAATACTGTTTTAAATGTTTTAATGATTATATTCCAAAAACCTATTGTTTTACGGAACAGCCTTGCTTGTGAACAGAACTACAGAATACTAATTTTTCTCTACATATTTTAGGTTTGTTTGTAATAGTTAGCAAGATATGACTGAAAGTTGTGACTAAGTCTAAGCATTAAACATTACTATCCTTGACTTATAATATATATTATAAATCATCGTATACGTGTCCATTATAATATGTATTTATCAGTGTTGATTATATCTACCAAATTCTATTGGTTTTGATTTATTTGTTCTATTAATATTTGTGGTAAATTTTGGTTTCAGCAAAAATAATTAATTTCTTATTTCTCATATGTCTATGTACACTGTAAATTAGTTTCATTACACCAATTCTTAAGTCAGACATTCATTTCATTCTTCAAAATATAGGTTTATTTCCATACAAATACAAAAAATATCTTAAAATATTTGAAACCTTGTTTAAAACCCATATCTAACTACCCATTAGTATAACCATTATACATCCTATTTGTCTACTACAATATTTTTTAAAATTAATTAAACATTATTTTTATGATAAATTTAAGGCTAACATAAAATAATTGTATTATTGTAGTGGTGATATATAAAAATAAATATGAATAATATTTATTTATGTACAAATTATTTTATTTATTTATTCTTTTATTTTTATAGGTAACATTAAATAGTATGCATTCCTACAATATTTTAATGCTAATACAAATTATTGTGGTTGAAATATATCAGAACAGCCATAAGGGAAATTAAGTTAGGTAACTATTATTGAATTAATTTTTATTGTATTTTTATTAAATATAATTATTGATTTTAGGATTTTATGTGAGGCCAGCATTAAGTTTCTGATGAGAAAATTGTATAACTATACAATTAACATTAAGAGGACGCAACACCTGAATGTGTTGTCTGCGTCTTACAAATACGGAACATAGCAAATTTACGCTTAGCAGATCACGTTAAGTTAAAAAATTAGAGTGAATTGACATATTATAAAACTTGATGGTCAGAACATTATCTGTGTTTGTATGTTGGTGTTTTACGATTATTCAGTTTTTAAGTGAGTTATGAGCATTTTTAATTTACACCATCTTATATACGCATAACTTGTAAAAAAATTAAACTATTGTAAAAACCAACATTGAAACACAAATAATGTTCTTATTACTAACTTAACTAATGGAGCTAAATGTGATCCGATGAGCATACATTTTCCATGTTATGTACTTGTAAGGACTGAGACAACCAGTGACATGACCAGGAATTTTCAATGCGTGGAATATATGTTATAAGTTTTTAAGTAATCATTAGGGCTCATAAGTTCATGCACTAAAAAATGCATAAATTAGCATACATTCAAGCTCTAAACATTGACAAAATATGCACTAATAAGTTCGGAAACATTAATTTATATTCACTAACATTGATAAAATATGCACTATGTAAAAAATTATTGGCAAATTTTGAAATAATAAGAAAAAACTTCAATTAATTTTAAAAGTATTTTATTCCTTTTAATTTTTATTCTTTAAAATAGTCAAAATTAATAAAAATAAATCAAAACTAATACTATAATTTTGTAAACAGTAAAATAAATAAAATAAGGAACAAAAAAGAACCAAAATATTAAAATAAATAAGTACAATATTTTTTTATGTAATAATATGCGCTAATAATCCTAAAAAATCTACTATATGACAAATATGCTTTTACACCCAAAATATGCAAAAACATGCACTATCAACTTTATATAATTATTACTATTGTTATGAAATGGATTTGTATCTCAATTAGCATGTTTTCCTGTGTAGTAAAAAATACATACAATTTCATGACATTACGAGCCTTGGTAAAACATTTAAATGAATTATGGTGATCCAAACACAAAAATTGCTATAAATATGTACATTCATGTATATTGAGTATTGTTCTATAGTAAAAATTAATTTAAATTGCCACACACTATACACAAAATTGTTTAATTAAAATGATAACATTAAAGTAAAAACATTTATAACATCCATTAAAATATACAAAAGAAATATAATTCTTAAAAATAAATTAGATATTTCAAATGGAAATTAAACCACCTAGCTTTTGTACTCATCTCATTTATGACTTAATCTGTATTTATTTAATATTTCGAAGAATGTTCATCAGAGATAAATCGTTTAATCTTGCTTGTCCAATAGAATTTCTTATACAAGTCTTTAAATGCTTTAATATGAAAAATTACTGTTCACCGGTTAGTTTTTTAGTAAAATATATATACATGTGTGGAAATATCATTATGTCACATTAACCAAATGCATCAAAAGCGCTTTTTGAAACATTAATCTCATTACACTTTTCTTGCCATAAATATAATTCTCCGGTTATAACTAAGCTACTGTTATTCAAATCATCTTGATATATATCAATAAGATATTTAATGTTTTAATCAGTTTCTGATTGCATTTTATAGCCAGGTAGAATACAACTGAAACTTTACAATAATTTATTATGTTTTACAAATTGATCATGTAACTGTGATAAAAATTTATCCAAGAATGGTTCCTATATTTTTATTCTATAAAAATCTTCAGCTGTATTATTTGGTGAAGTAACTAATTAATTTAAGAGTCCTTGTATCAATATTCAAATCTTGGCACCATTGTTCAATTTTTAGAAATCCAATATAAAAATCATTGACTACATTTTATCTAAATCTTTGTAATATTTTTTGAACGTCTCCTGCTACTTTTAAAGTTGTTACTAAATCAATATATTCTCTGTTTGAAGTTGGCGACTGAAAGGCATACTTACAGAGAAAACTTTTCCAATAATGTGTATTGTTATAATAAATTCTGGTTTTTCAATAATTATCATATGTTGTTTTTCTTTTGATGATATATCAATATCTTCCAATTCACTTCTTTCATCTAATGCCACCAAAATGGTTTTATATAACTCAATAAATACTAGAATGGCATCATAGTGTTCAACTCATCTAGTAAAAAATATAATTTTCAAACGTTTCTTATTAGTAACTTTATCAATAATTTATTTCAGCATATGTTGACATTTAGGAGTTCTAAAATAGACACATATAACTTGAATACTTGAATATTCTTCTTTACCAGTCTAAAATATAGACTCGGGTAAAATACTTTTTAAAAGTATTTCAAATACATATTCTGAACACTTCAAAAAAACTATTCAGAACATGTATTTGAATCCTTTATGATAATAGTATTCCCAAGTATTTGGTATACTTCATAAAAAGTATTCCAAATATTTTTCAAATACTTTTTTTTAATAGATTCAAATTTTTTTCAACAACAAAAATATATTTTTTTTTCAATTCAGTGTTTATAAATGAACATTGTCCAATCTATTTGTTATAAATTATATTCAAATTATAGTATTATGTAATTCATTTAAGTAATAAAGTGGGTAACATTTTTAGTAAAACCTAATAAAAGAACATTATACTCACAAAAAAAAAAAAACTATTAATTAATACTTAATTATAATATAATAATTATTGTTATAAAAAGTAGTACAATAATCAACTACTTTAAGGCAATAGCCAAGTTTCTGTGGCTTAAATAACAATAATAATTACAAATTCAACGTTTCAAATTGAAAAGAACATTACCCACTAAAAATAGTATAAAACAAAATAATATATTTACTATAGAATATTTTGAATAGAAATATACATAGATTATAGGTGCTTATATGATTATACACAAGTACAAAAGCAATTTCTATGACAGAAGAAGTAATGAAATTATTTTTAGTGTGATTGGACGGTAAAAATGTATTCTAAATACTGTATTGAATACTTTCAATAAAAAGTATTCGGAATACTACCCAAGTCTGCCAAAATACTTAAAGCCTTAAATGATTATGTTCAAATAGGTTCAATCAATACAGACTTGTCCAATATCACTTCTTAAAAAAATATCTATATTTGGAATTCATGGTAATTTCTTAAATGAGTTATGGTCCTACTTAATCAGTCAAACTCAAACGGTAAAAGTATAACATAGTATCTCCATCTACTTCTCAGTTAGTTCTGGCATACCTCAGGGTTCCCATTTAGGTCCTCTTTTATTCATAATATTTATCAATGATTTATCCTCCATTTTTGGTTACACGGTTAATATACTGTTATTTGCTGATGACGTAAAAATGTTTTCTACGATTTATTCTCCGGCAGATGCATTAAAATTGCAAGCAAACTTAAATAAATTTGTTACTTGGAATCGCCCAAATAGTATATCATTAAATATCAACTAATGTAATATTATTACTTTTTCACGCACTGAGAATCCCATAAGTTTTAAACAAAATTAGTAAGAATCTAAAAATATTTAGTACTTGAGTAACAGAAACACTAAAGATCACTTGTGCTGATCTAAATAGCTCTGGTTTAATCAACTCCAAATCCTACCAATACTGTCTAATACACATGGAGTGATGTAAACGATGAATATTGTCAAACAATTGTAACAACAAGCGAATTGATATTGCTTCTACATTATCATCTACTTCTTGTATAGAAATTAAAATGTATAAAACACATATACAAATACAGATACAAATCGGTTTAAAAGTTATAAAAAATCATGATTTTGTACTACGACTTAGCCAATCATATCCCTTGATTCGTTAGGGTCTCTGCTAAGTGGGGAATGCATTTTAGATGCATACAATTAGCATACAGTGGTGGTGGGGTCGAGTTGTCCAGAAAATTATACTTGCTACAGGATTACAGCGTGTAAAATACTACGTTTAGCCACCATTACAAGTCCAATTCGCTTACCGGGGGGCTTAAAACTATTTGGGGGTATAGAGTAAGTCATTTGGAGTCGAGTGATATCATTTTGAAAGCTGTAGTACAAAATTTTGATTTTTAATATATTTTTTTTCGAACTACATGTCCCGGGTACATATACGGGTTACCATAGACAGGATTACTACATAACAGGATTACTATATATTACTATAGACAGGATTATATTTCCAGTTTGGAGAACTAGAATGACAGGATTTGATTGCATTTCTTGAGCCAATTTGTGCTCTCTAAAAACATTACATTTTATTGCTTAGTTTCTGTACTAAGCACTAGTACACATAAAATCTTTAAATAACTACTGTTAATTCATATTGCTACCGACTTTTTTTTCAATGTAACTCATTGACACGTACCTCAACATTTAGAATTTTAGCCCATTTAAGCAATAGTTTGAAGGCCAAAATATTTAAACAATAAATAATACTGTATATATTTATTTTATATTTCATTTTACACCATTGTTAACTATTAAATATCTGTTGACTGCAGAAATAAACTCGATTCATAAGGATTAATGACTGTTGTGGAAAAGTGTGACCGGAGGGGTTTAATAACGTAGGCCTACAGAATTAGTACAGATATCATCTACCCTTTCACAAAAAAATAATTTATAACACAATACTTATTCATATAGAAATAATTCGAAAGTATCGTAAACAATACGGGGATCCATCCCTTTCATCAGTTTCATTATATTTCCGAAAATTAAAAAATAAAAATATTTAAAGTAAAATATTAAGTATTATTGTCAGAGGAATTACTAATCGGCCTTTGACAGCGCTATTTAGAATTTTTTTTGGCACTAGTGAATCAGTCTTTTTGGTTCCCCAAATTCTGAACAAAAGATTTAAACGGTTTATTTTACCAGTTCGTGACACGATTTCACCCAAAACTGATGCGACGTTGCCAGATGTAGTTTTAAAAAAATTACAACAATGTAATTTTGTTTGATTCTACCTGTATTATATAATATCCAATGGTTGCCCGCGCCACACGATCAGTTGTACAAGCTACAAGGACATCCTCACATTCCTCAGAGGCCAAACATATCCACCACTGCTCATTGTCATCAGTTATCATTTCCCTGGTCACAGCCGTCCCGAATACCTTTATACAGTTTTCGACAGCCTCCCGCCGCCGCCACTGCTGGTAAGTAAATACTGAATTTTACGTATCAATATTGATAATTATGCTATAATTTATAATATAGTCATCATTAATTTGCCTAATGCAAATTAAAAATTAGCTTATGCATTTAACTATTTCGAATTGTCATTTTTACTAATGACGTATTCAAATAAACGCAGAACCTAAATGCAGAGACACGCTACCGTCAACGTTCGGAAACGATTTCTCGTAAATGGCTGCATACAAACACAATAATATAATAAGAAATATGGGACAATCACACGGAATGATTTAACTGATAAACTGGTTGACCAGGAAGAGGTGATTAATTTCTACTAGCTTATGCTCTCCAAACACCACCACTTTATTTGTACCTATATTGGCCATATTAGACAGCTGGTTCTTACTCTTTTCCAGGAAACTATAATTTATGTTTAACGGGTACCTTAATGAAGAATCTTAATTTTATTTAATACCATCTTTAGGAATTTTTATCGCATTTTTTTAAATATTTCAATATTTTTCATTTTTAGAACGTATTTTAACATTTTTTCGTTTTTAATGCATATTTATACAATATACGAGTATAATATTCAGTGGCGGACGCAGGGGGGGGAGGTTGAAACGATTTCAAGCATTTTAGAAGACAAGGAAACCGCTCTAAAAGCATCCATCGTCGTTAGTCGCAAGTCAAATTTTTCGATTTTCGGTTTTTTTTTTAATAAAATTAAAATATTATAAATTACCAATAAAAAAATAATTAAATAAAAATTTATAAGTCATTTTTAAGGGCATTTTCTTTTTTGTTGCACACAAAACGGCGGATGCACATAGGTACTCGTGCTTATAGTTTTGGGTGCCATTTATATTTCACTTGCATTCCCTCATCTAACCGAGTTAATCGCATTAGCGCGCGTGCGCCATCGAACGTTATATTATTCAGCTGCGTTATCTGTCGGCGTTCAGCAGATGATACAGTGAAACTTAAGTACGTGACACTTATCTTCGGTTTCAGCTTCGACTACACTTGCTTGTAGCTATCCTTGTGATCTAAGTTATTTAACGTATCTATCTTTTCATTCGTTTATCGTTATTACTTATTAATTGTGTAGACCATTCGTCGAGAACAATATCATATCTGTATCTATATTTTAATATTGTCCGGCGAGCTGCACGCTTTTCGCACACCATCCATCAACTTAATGCGGTATATGCATCTGATTTGTATTTTTATTTTTTGATACATGGCAACAACTAGATATTAATTTATAACAAAATTCTGTTCGTTGTGATTTTATATTTGTATCTATTAATCTATAATATGTAAATAATTTTTTAATTAAAAAAAAAATTAAAAATTCAATAATTTTTTTTGACGCTGATAATTGTATACTATATTATTATAATATCCATTTTAAACTGATTTATGTTTTTATTTAATGTAGGTACAAGATTCTAATTTTGTTTAAATATTTTCAAAAAATATTATATTTCAATTACAAATTAAAAATACCATACTATTCATACTAATATACTATCTATCTTCTATTTCATAGGACTTAACTACATAAAAAACATAATGTTATCAGACTTATATTTGAAATTTTGACACTAAATGCTCATATATGTATGGATCAATACTATTGAATTATAATAATTACTGATTTAATATAATTAATAAAAACAAAAATAAATTTTAAATAACTACCTACTTATACCTAGCATTTAGGTATTGATAAGTCATAACTAAAAAATGTTTGTATTTAAATTTAATATTAATATATATTTTTAATGACAATAATAGTGGTAATATTAGTGCTTATATTTTATTTTAGTTTTATTTTTATTAAACATTATTGAAGAAGATATATTGAAAATGGACACCAATCCCAATTCAGACACCTATTTGAAGAATACACGTGAACTAGATAATTTATCAACAGAATTTGGCAAATTATCATTGGCTGAAGCTCAACAAAGTATGGCATTGTAAAAAAAAAAATGTATGTGTATATTAAATTTTTCAAATTCTTTTTTAGGTATTAACCAATTATTAGACAATATTAAAATGAAGAGTTCTGATGAAATAAAATTACCAACACCACGTAGTTCTATTTTGCGTCCTATGCTTAAGGTTTATTTCGCGGAAAAATTTGAGGTTTGTGTAATATACCTAACATTATTATTATTAATATTTGTTATATGTTGATAATAATCAAAATATAAATTATAAGTCAATTAATATTATTCTTTAAAATTTTAATCGAATGATCAATTCATTTGTTTTATAGTTTATTTAATAAAAAAAAAAAGTCTATGATAATGACAAATATCATAAGGACATCATTAAAATCATAGGTTTTAAATTTAAATTTAATAATATAATTTAATTGATTTTATATAAATTCTTATCATGTATTTTCTAATATATTTTTATTAACAGAATTTTCATTACATTGACAAACATCTGTATTATTTAAACCGTAATATTTACCAGTCATTTTTAAAGCATAGAGTAAAAGTCTCTCCAAAGACCACAAACGGGTTGGTTATTCATTTAGTAGCCTTTCAGGTAAATTTTTAGTAAATGATTGTTAGTTTAACATTTATAAATTGCAATGTTACTATTATAATTTCTTTTCCCAGACATTTGTCAATGATCATGGTAAGTTCTTGGTTGGTTGCAAACAATGGTCTACTGTTGTGGACTACATTTTTATGGCATGGAAACATGTGGACAATATGCCAATAGATACTAGCATTATGCATGTACGAGCACGCAGAGATTGTTTTTGTTTATTGTTAAGATATTGTATAATAGCACTCATTAAACTGAAAAACACATTTAGCAAAGAGAAAAAAGAACATTGTTTAAAATAGTAAGTTTTATGTTATGAACTTAGATTTAAAAATAAAAATATTTTAACCTTTTGTTACAATTATTTTAGATGAAAAAGTAAATAATAAAATAAAATATGTTATTAAATAATTATATTTATTGTTTGTATTTTCTATCAATATTTTAACTATAGTTAAAAATATATTTTTTTATTTTAGTTTGAAATTACTATGTGACACCAGCGAAGATGAAATTGTGAAAAATATACAAGAAATGTTTTTCAAATATATTTATAGTATTGATTTTCTGGAATAATTAAAAATTATAATAATATTAATGCGATTACTTTGTGTATTATTATTTACTTGATTTTATATTTATATAATATTATAAAACTTTTTTGATAATGATTGATTGATTTGAATTCTAAAGTAAATTTAAAATATATTTTGTTATTTAAATTTAAAACAATGTTTCTAATAAAGTGTTTTTTTTCTTAAACAAATATTATTTTTTTTTTTACAATTTATTTCATAGACAATAGATCACATAAAATATTTGATGAAAAAAAATTAAATTTTATTTTGTAATATATAGTAAAATAAGGCTCTTATTTAAGAACTTAAATTCTTTGCCTGGCAAACTCAGAATTTTTCATGCAAATCCCAATATATTACATAGTTGCATCATACTCATTACGAATATAGATCATATACAAATGGGGTTATTTCTACCATAGTTGGTGTTGTGGAATGAAACATTAGACCTAGTTTAGTGAGAAGGAACTAATTTATATTAAAGAAAGAAGAGAGAGAGCATCGTGTGGATCGTCGAGTCCGTTCTATCTGTTAGAGACAAGAGTCCAAGTTTATTACTGGCTTATATTATTATCCAACTTGGAACTAGTGGATAGTTTTTTCAAACTTCAGAAATAATTATTACATAAAATTGTAATTGTAACAAACATTTCCTTAAAAAATTAATAATTTCTTATAGAATAGATATTAATGTACATATTTTAAAATCGGTTGAATAGAATTAATGTCAATATATAACCAGATCTAATTTAGAAGATTAGTCCAGAATTAATACCTACATCCTACGTTAATTTGAATATTAGGTACCTAAATTTACACATTATTAATATTAAAAGAAAAAAAAAATTGTTATAAGTTCAGCCATCAGTATAAACGTAATTAAGTAATTGATTATTATGATTTAGGTTAGGTTACACAAATTATTTCTTATCACTAATTGATGGTACAAATGTTTGCCGGGTTTCATAATTATTCACTATTTAGCATTGTAAAATGATTTATTTTGTCATTCTATTCAGTATTAACCAGTTTTTTTATGGTTATTAATTAGTGTTTTTAATTTTTTTTTATAAACATGACATATCATCTAAGCAATCACGCTAGAGGTTTAGCCAAAGATGTTCAGGAGAGGTACATTAAAAAAATAAGTGTACTTGGAGGTTTACGTGATCCCTATATTTTAATGAAGGATCAATGTATACAGTGGACTAATAGTTTAGATTTAGTTCCAGAAGTATCTTACCCTGATATTATTAATTATCTAGTTCTTACTTAAAGTGCTTATACGCTTGACGAGTTTAAAGCTTTCAAAAACTTATAAGCTTATAATTTTTTTGCTAGTGGCTGGATTTATTACACTAAATGGTATGCTATAAATGATGTTGTTCTAGTTGTTGCAGAAGTAAAGATTTTTTTTTAAATTGCTTTTGCTTTTTGATTTCTTATAATTGTCAATTTATTTTAAAATGTTGTTAAATATAAGAATTAGTGCTCAAATACAGAGCTTATAGTTATTTAATATTTTTTAATCCACTTAAAAATTATCTAAATATTTCTGTAAATGCTTAAAGCTTACTTATTATGTTTTGTATAAACTGTAAATTAATTTTATTTAAATCAAATGCTTTTAGCAAGGTTACATGATTCAATAATTTTTTAGTGTATATATTATTTAGGTTGCACATTCACAAAGGCTTAATGATACTAAATTGTTACCATGGATTGTTTTAAAGTTTTCTGGAGAAGTCGTAGCAGCACATTGTACATGTATAGCTGGGCTTGGGGAATGTTGCTCGTATATTGGCGCTGTGCTTTTTTATTTGCAATATGCTTTCTTAAAAAAAAATGATACAAAGAAGTCGGTAATTAATGTATCTGCGTACTGGACTGTTCCATCTAATACAAATGTTAGTTCACAAAAAATCAGTGAAATTAATTTTAATCAACCAACAAAAAATAGGAACCAACCATCCTAAGTCACATAAAACTAAAGCTGATTATATTGAAAACCTTCCAACGACTATTAATCAGTGGCGGTTCTGGTAGTATTTTTTTGGTGAGGCAACCTAAGTATCAACCCCTCCCCCCCATACAACATTAGAATTCACAATAAATGTAATTTAAAAACATAAAAATAATTATAATTGTATGAATGCTAATAATATACTTGTTTCGTTTAGTAAATAATATAGTAATAGTAATAGATAGGTAATAAACAGAGCATTTTAAAATGTAGTAGTCCTGAAAAGGACTTTTTGAGTAGGTATGCCTAGTCCTGAAAAGAGCTTTTAAGTTATGTTATGTTATGTCTAGTTCTAAAACTATTAACTAAGTTAAACTACCTATTATGTTTTATATGTTAAATTTATACTCCTATCTTTTTGACTAGAATACATGTTTATAATATCATCGTAAAATGATTCAGTTTTTTTAAGTTGATGAATCAAGGACTTTTCAATTGATAGTATTGAAAGAGAACTTAAACGAACTTGTGAAATACTATTTCTAGAACAGGTTTTAATTCTTTTGAGGCAAGAGAAACTTCTTTCATTTGATACACTAGTTAATGGTATGGTTAAAATAAGAATAAATAATTTATAAGATTCAGGTAAAATGTCTTTCAATGCATCTTGTTCAATAATTTTAACCATGACATAGATATGTAATAAATTTTGATATTTTACATCACTATACAAAACCTTCAATTCAACTTTTAATGTATTAATATTATAAAATATATTAGAATAAGTTGATATCAAATTATTTAAAGCATTTACAGGAAATCTATTAGAATATTTTTTAAATTTAGTTACATCAGCTAACTGTAAAAAAAGTAATTTATTTGTAACTTGAAATCTGGTATTTAATTGCATTAGAATATTATCAATTATTTCATAAAACAATATTTTAAAACTTGATTGATTGTTAGATTCATTTCTTGTAGCTTTTGGAGGTTTTGTAAGAGTAACCGCTTGATTAAATAATTTTGAAAATTCAGGTTCATTTCTTTTTTATTTATAAGATCATATGTTATATTTATTTTTCTCAAGCAAAATTCTACATTAAATGATTTATTTTGGAGTATGTTAAATAAATTGTCAGTATATATGAATATATCACTAAATATCAGTGCTAAGAAAGCAAATTCAAAAGTTTTTAAATTTTTTAAATGACCAATGGCACCACAAATAGATTCAGGTGACGATTTTGGATCTTTGCTAATACAGTCAAAAACATTTATAACCCAGGCCACTCATTAACTATTGTGTGTAAAATTTTTGACCGTGAGGACCATCTTGTTTGAACAAATTGAAGAATTCTTTTCCCCACAATAAAATCTATAAAATTAGTACGCGAGGTATAATTGTGAAAATAAACAGCGATACCAGTGAGGTTAAGCAAAATATATACGACATTTAGCATTTATACTACAACCATGTTGCAGTACCAAATTTAATCTGTGAGGTAGGCAATGTGTAAATAAAGCATTAGGTGCAACTTCCTTAACTCTAGCCTGTAAACCTGTTAAATGCCCAGACATTACACATGCCCCATCATAACATTGTCCAACTAATTTATTTTTTATATCAAACTCATGTAAAACAGAATTAACCAAATTAAATAAACCTTCAGCCGTGCGGTCTTCACTAACATTATGAAAACCCAAGAAACGCTCAACCAATTCAGATTTATCTGTAACATATCTAATTATTATTGAACATTGTGTTTTTTGACTGATATCTGTAGTATCATCAATTTGAATAGAATAAAATTTACATTGCCTGATTTCATTTTTTATTTAGTTTATTAAAAATTCAGAAATATATGAAATTAAATCATTTTGTATGGACTTGGACATATCTGAGAATATGTTTTTATACTATTATAATGATTTTGTATTTCTTGAGAGCACCAAATAATATGCATATCAAACAACTCTCTAAAATTCCCTTTATTTAATGAATCACTGCTTTCATCATGACCTCTAAACGCCAACTCTTGTTTTCCCAAAAATAAAACCAAATCAATTAAGTACTTCATAAATAAACGATTCAATCTCGCATTTTCATTATAATTTTTTTTAAACAAATTATCATGTTCATTAACAACATCTAGTATAGTAAAACAATTTTTTTCTAGGTTTTTTAATCCTAAATGATTATGAATATGCTCTTTTGATGATTGATGTATTTGTATACCCCTAGATAAATTTTTTTAATCATAATACCCAGTAGTATTCCACACGGACTTCATTTTACCCAACAACAAACATGGCCAACAAAATAATTTTTGTATATAATGACTTCCACATAACCAAGAGTGTTTTTGATATAAATTTGAATTAAATGACCTACAGAATACCTTACTTAGTTTCTTGTCAGGAGCCAAGGCTGACAAAATCGGAATAGGCTTACCAACTTTTAGTAAATCATTTTTAGTATTAGAATTCCAACGTCGAAACGGCGTCTCCAACAACACGACTACCACGTCTGTCACTGGATACATAACTCCAACAGTAATTAAAGTAATGTTTAACAAAAAAAACTGCAGCACTCGTAAATAATTTTAACGAACCAACGTAAGACCCAAGCGAGTAGCGACAATTTGAACAATACAGAAATGTCAAATGACTAATGATAAATATAAAATTATTATCAACAGATATTACAACGGACAACGGTTTAATTAGGAATGTCCCGTGTCTCGACTGTAACAATAACAACTTTACTGATAATGTGTTTTTACGTTGAAATGCCGGCTGACCATAATTCCTGTATACCTAACGTGACCATACGTCCCGCTTTAAGAAAAGTCGACTTGTGGTAAGTATTTATTGATCACAAATCACAATCATACATTATTTATACTATTATACTGTATAGTCGTATAGACGTATAGACGTATAGTATAACTACGTAATATATATATATATATATATGTATTACGTAAAACACTAAAACCCACAGTCCATAGATAAAAATGGTACAAAAATAACTATCTTATTGTTATTGTCGCTGACACCGCGTCAACTGCGGGAATCGGCGATAAATGGAATACGGCCGAATACCTATTTTTATACACATAATATTATTATCTTAGTAGTTCCGTTGCCTTGGCAATGCTGCAATTTTAAAAGTTATACTACCCTTTAATTTAAAATTTAAAACTGATTTATTTTCTAAAAGTTTTATGGGAATGTATAAGGATGAATATGCTTTATTTAGTAAGGAAGATCTTGTAATCCTAGGCTCTAGACTTTTCTTTGACTAAAGATAAATGTGAGAACATTGAACTAATAACTAGACAACAGGCAGAGTGTAAAGAATGGTTTTACAATAGAAGCGGCCGAATAACTGCTTCAAAAGTTAGAGAAGTCTGTTTCACAAAAGCATGTAGCTCAAGTATAAGTCTTCTTAGGACAATATGTTACCCACTAGAAAACACTTTTAAAAATCAAGCCACTAAATGGGGAACCACACATGAAAATGAAGTTAAAGCTTTTTATAGTGAAAAATTAAAAAACGACTATATACATTTTTCTGTTATAAATAATGGACTTATTATAAATCCATGTTTTCCATTCATTGGTGCAAGTCCGGATGGTATAATAAATTGTGACTGTTGTGGTACTGGTGTCTTGGAAATAAAATATCCATATAGTCTAACACAAAATAAAAAAATAGAAAACCTTGACTGTATATTAAATGGGAAACTGAAGAAAACACATCAATACCATTATCAGATACAAACATAAATGCTTTTAGGTGGTTTTAAGTAAGGATATTTTATTATGTGGTCACCTAATAATTATTATATAGAACGTGTTAATATTGATTATGAAATATGCAATGAAATTACAAGCAAATCAAAATGGTATTTTTATGAAATTATTCTACCTGAATTGCTTGGTCGGTTTTATACTAATAATCAATCCATTGAAAAAAATATACTAAAAGAAAGTGTGGTAAGTAAAAATGGTCCATATCAATATTGTACATGCAAAAATGATACAGGAGGGAAAATGATAATGTGTACTAAAGAAGGATGCACAAATTTGTGGTATCATTATACTTGCATTGGAATCAAACGCAAGCCTACAACTAAAAAATGGAAATGCACAAACTGTAAATAATAAATAAAATAGATTTTTTACTTTTAAATATATATATATATATGTAGAATGAAATACAGTATTTTAATATTAAATATTAATATATGTAATTAAATACATTGTTTTTAATCTAATGGTACAATAGAACTGCACATATTAACGAGAGCACAACAAACTGTAACTATTGAATCTAACAAACATGAGTTGTCATCTTGGTGTTTAAGAGTTGTAATTTGCACTGGGCCATAAAGAATTTTATACTTAGATCTAGTAAGTCCTATTATACGCTCTACATGTATTCTAACAGATGCTATTTTTTTTGTTTCTTCAATAGAACATGGGTGTAATTGAGGAAGACCCCTTATAAAAGCAGGTGTTTTCAAAGTAGCAAAATGAAAACCTATACCCTCACTTACAGTGAATCCCCTATCTGCAAGTACTACATCCCCTGGCAATAAATTTTTCAAAAACATACAGTTTTCAGTTATGTGTTTGTAACTTACTCTACCACCTCATCCTTCAGATATAAATGATACTACCCCTTGAAGTATAATAGCAATCAAATACTTAACAATATTTTTGTTTTTGTAAGAAGACCAAGTCTGTGCTTTAGCTCTTAAATTACTAGGTTTTTCAATTCCGATTTTAAAGCAATCGATAATAACCGCAACTGAGTTACCAAAAGCATTAAAAAATTAACGTGACATTAGATAACGTAATACTTCCCTGTCTGGCCAGTAAATTAGTTTTTTAAATGTATGTTCTAAAAGAAATATAACCTTACGAAAAATAATTGAAGCAGAACCACAAGTGATATTAAACCTATAGCCTAAATCAACAAATGGCATGTTTAACCTTAATTTCATAAGACATAACAATAGTTTTTGAAATTCAGTTAACCTTCGGTTACTAAAAGTTAGTGCAGGTTTAATTTCTTCTAAAATTAATAAAAAAAGATCCATACTCTCTAGGCCAGTATAAAATGCTAACATTTTAGGACGACCATTAAATGTCTCTTCATTTAAATTTAAATAATTTACTTCTGAAGTAAGTTTGTTGATTAAAAAATCTTTCCTTGCTACTTCTTGTTCTAGTATCTGTATATTAGCCATGGTAATTGTTGTTGAAGTTAATGTCCCTGTTTCCATGCTTATATCCATATTTTCTCCATCACTAGAATTAGGAACAGTGACAACAGCAGAGCTGTAAAGAATACTTTTAAAAAGTATTTGAGTATGTAAAAAAAATATTGTCGAAAAAAGTATTTAGAGTAATATTCAAATATTTTGAAATAATTTTCAAATACTTATAAAAAAAAAAAAATAATAATATGACGGCAACATGCAAAGTTGTAAACATAATATTTTAGTTCTCAAAATTCATAATCATTTCATTAAAACTTTTATCTATGAAAAAAATCATATCGTTTATCTGGTTTTACAATATATTTTTTTTTTCGTGTTCAATTTGCGAGATGTAACATTTTGATTTTTAATAAAATAATATATTCATAAGTATAAAAGTATTTCAAATACATTAGTATTCAATACCATAAAACAGTATTTGAATACTAGTCAAATACCAGAAATAAAAAAAGTATTTGAATACCAATATTTAAATACTTTTACACAAATACTTTCAACTCTGGACAATAGTATCATTTTCAAAGTCATTTGGAAACAAAATGGTTGGTGCCAATGCCATTCGTTTAGTAACCCTATGGTATCACTTAATATCTGGTGTAGTTGCAGCACCTATATAAGTTTTAAATAAAATCAAACTTTCATTAGATAAAGCTTTACAACCTAAAAAAAATAATGATAATTTTTTGCTATTGAACTCTTAATTGTAAACTATCAAATGACATGATTATATTTCTATTAAAAATGTAAAACTAATACTTCCCATTTTTTTTGTGTAACAGTAGATAGCTTTTTCCGTTTTATGTTTAAACAGTTAGATAATTAGTGCGTGCGTATATCGGTGCGTTTTTGAGTCAGTCTACCCAAAACTAGTACTGTCATAGCAGTTTTTCAATTTTGATTAACTAGCGTTTGCCGTACACTTTTTGCCGTCTAGTCTTATTACGTAAGTTTAATTTAAATTTTATCGGCACAACGGCTACACCGACTGTGCTATCTCGTCGTCCTATTATCTTAATTACTTTGCCGATAAGGTCCGCGCTGCTCCGCACACGGTATATACATCGTGTGCGTATTGACTTCTGATTCTCGATCTTATACACTGTGTATTAAGTAGTTCATCATTTTTGTCAGTATGGGTAAACCAACTAATCCTAATAATACTACTACTACTTCAAATAAAGTCACCACAAGGTCTACTTCGTCCATACCTCCTTCAAATAGTGACATTATGTTTGCTCTTGATAAACTTCGTGGTGAAGTTTTATCTTCAAATAAAAATATTTCGTCCATTCAAATATTACAATTTGAGGAATTGAAAAAAGACCTAAAGCAACTATCTTTGCAAATTATTGAATTAAAGGCTGAAAATACCACCTTACGCAGTGAACTTAATATTCTTAAAGGTAAAATTACGTCTTTGGAGGATGTAGGTTCACCTAACCAAAGCTCCCATGTTATCTCCCAGGTATTACAGGAAAGCTTTGAGCGTCAAAGATGCTCTTTAAATACAATTATTTATGATGTACCCGAGTCCTCTTCGGCTTCGTCAACCCAGCGGATTTCGGATGATAGTTCTTCCATTCGCAATTTGCTCGAACCTCATAGTTTAATTAATCCGGATAACTACTAAGTTATTCGTCTTGGTAAAGTTGTTGCTGGAAAATCTCGTCCAATCAAACTGTTGTGTGGTAACAGTGAGTCCGCTAGTAAACTGGTATCCGACTTTAGAGACTTGGTGAAAAATGGTGTTCAATTTCCTACGGGTTTCCGATTAGTCAGTGATAAAACGTTGATGCAACGTACTCTGCTTCGGTCCTGTTATACTGAGCTTGATAATCGTAAGTTAAATGGTGAAACAAATCTTGAGATTTCTTACGTCAATGGTGCACCTCAAGTACGTGTTGCCAAATCAAAAAACTCTGGATTCCATCATCATGCAGGTCATCGTTAATCAAGTCAGTTAGTGGTCAGCCAGTTCGTGGATTTTATCAAAATTGTCGAGGTCTACGATCCAAATTAGTAAATCTTAGATGTAATGCCGCAGCGTTTGATCACATTTTTATTATTTTATCTGAAACATGGCTAACTAATGGTATTTTTGATAATGAACTTGGTTTATATAAATATAATATTTTTAGATGTGATAGATTCTATCTTACTAGCTATTGTTCTCTCGGGGGAGGTGTCCTTATTGGCGTTCGAAAGGATATCCCTTCTTCTCTTATAACCGTCTCCGAATTAAATGTTGAACAAATTTTTGTTCGTTTTTTCTTCAATAAAATTAACTTTTTAATAAGTTGTGTATATATCCCTCCTAAATCCCCAATAAATGTCTATCAATCTCACATTAACTCTGTTGAGCAAGTTCTTAATCTTTACCCTAATTATAAATATTTGTTTTGTGGCGACTACAACTTACCTGAAGTCTTATGGGATAATGATGACTCTGGATTAATCTTCTCGTCCTCCCATTGTCGTGCTCCGTGTATCCCTGAGTTTTTTGCCTCTAATTGTTTTTTTCAAAATAACAGCAACCTTAATAAGCATGGGTCCTTATTAGACTTAGTATTTAGTAATGTTGATTCTCTTTCAGTAACTAAATCTTTAGATTCGTTAGTGCCATCAGACCCTTTCCACCCTCCTCTATCTATCAATTTTCATATTAACATCCATGTTCCTGGTTTCATAGTTCTCACTCCTTCTTCGATTTTGATAATGCTGACTATATTAATATATATAATTTTGATTGGCCTTCTACTCTATCTGCTCTCAGTGTTGATTCAGCTTTTAATACTTTATACGATGCTTTTCATCAGTCTGTACTACGTTTTGTCCCAAAGCGCCATTTTAAGCAGTCTACCTTCCCTGTCTGGTTCACGAGAGAGTTAAAACAAATTTTATTTATGAAGAAAAAGGCTCATGCTAAATTTAAATCTACTTTTAACCCTGATGATTACAGACACTTTTCACTTCTTAGGGCCCAGTATAAGTATGTATCAAAAAAATTGTATCGTGAATTTGTTGATCGAACTGAACTATCAATTAATGCTAATCCTTCCAATTTTTGGAAATTTATAAAGAAGCAACGCTACAATTCGGATATTCCTAAAACACTAACGCTTAATGGTGCTTCAAGTTTTAATGAACAGGATACAGCCGACATGTTCGCCTCATACTTTAAATCTGTATACTCATCTGAAGTTGTTAACGATAATATGAATGATCTTAAGATTCTATCTTTTGACCTACCCAATAATCCATACTTCACTGTTGATGACGTTTTTCATAGTCTTTCTACGTTGTCTGGTGCAAAAAATGTAGGTCCTGATGGACTCCCTGGCGTCTTTCTATTTCAGTTGCGTTCTATTATAGCCTATCCTTTATTTTTGCTGTTCAGGCGTTCTCTTGATGAGGGTATTTTTCCCACAATTCTTAAACTCAGTTCTGTCACGCCAGTATATAAATCAGGTATCAAATCCGATATATCTAATTATAGACCTATCTCTATTCAGTCTCACCTATCAAAACTATTTGAATCTTTAGTTTTAAACAGTATTAAACCATCAGTAAACAATATTCTTATTGAAGATCAACATGGGTTTCGTCCGGGAAGATCAACTACTACATGCAACTTAATTTTTTCTAATTTTGTATTTGAGTCTTTTAAAAAACGGTCTCAAGTTGATGTAGTTTATACTGACTTAGCCAAAGCGTTTGACATTGTTAATCATAGTGTCTTACTGAGAATTCTCGAAACATCTGGTTTTGGTGAACCTTTGCTCTCCTGGTTTGGTTCTTTTTTAACGAATAGGCTACAATGGGTAAAATTATTTGGCGTCAAGTCAAATATCTTTTCGTCTACGTCTGGTGTCCCCCAAGGTGGACATTTATCACCGATTCTATTTTTACTGTTTGTCAATAGTGTACGTAACACCTTGCCTTTGTGTAAGCTTTTGTGTTTTGCAGATGATATGAAACTATTTATGGAAATAAATTCAGCTGCTGATTGTGAGAACCTCCAAAGTAGCCTTGATTGTTTTGTTAGTTGGTGTTTTAAAATAGGCCTTAAAGTCAATGCTTCAAAATGCCGAGTCATGACGTTTACTCGTTCCTGTTCTACTATCCTTTTTGACTACAATATCTCTGGTCTGACAATTGAACGCGTTAATAATCTAATCGATCTGGGTTTTAAACTATCTAGTACCCTTAGTCCAAGACCTCATATTGCGATGATTACTAGTAGAGCATTTAAAGTTTTAGGGTTCATTATGCGTCTATCTAAAGATTTTAAAATGTCAAAATCGTTAAAATCACTATATTGCGCTTTAGTACGTCCTATTTTAGAGTACGGGTCGGTTGTCTGGGATCCTTACATTGTTTCTGATATTAATCAACTCGAACGTGTTCAATTTAGATTTTTGAGATTTTGTTGTTTTGTGTTAGGCATTCCCCATTTAGCTCATGATTATACCAATATCGTTAACGTACTTGGCCTACCTACTCTTGCTGAACGAAGAAGAACTTTAAATTTAAAATTTATTCGTGGTCTTATTACTAACCATATTGATTCCCCTTGCTTGCTTTTCCAAATTAACTTCAAAGTCCCTTCGCATGTATCTCGTTCTCATGTGACCTTCCATATTCCTACCGCCAACACTAATTATCTGAAAAATGAGCCTTTAAGCCGAATTATGTCACTTGCCAATGAGGACCCCTCTTTTGATGATAATTTGTTCTGTTTTCTTAAACACATTTAACACATTTAACTGATAAATTATACAAATCCTTACCACTTTTAAAATGAGAAGAACATATATGCTAGCATCAACCTGCTTGTTCTTCAAATCAAATCTGTAAAGGTATTCAGCCACATATTTCGTTGGTCCTCTAGTAGTTTTTGAAGATCAGTTGCTGCACTTTTTTTTTTTTTATGTGAAAACCTTTTTGGCCTACCGGGAAATTTTAAAAAGGGGCCCCCACATAAAAAAAAAAGTCTAAAAAGGGCCACATTACCGAAATACAAAGGGGGAGGTCCACAGGGAAATGCCCGGTTTCCCGGTAGGCCTATCCGACCCATGGTGTGGGGCGAGAATACTACCTTGAGGGACACCTGCTTTAATTGGATAAAAAGTGGACAGTTCGTCCTTGCATCTCACACGAAAGTTCTGAGTGATAAGATAAGAAGGACTTAAGGGTTAGGTATAGGGGAAAAGGGAGCTATCTAATTTTGTATAGAAGTCCATCGTGCCAAACACGATCAACCGCTTGGGCTACATCGAGGAATAAAGCTGGATAAAAATATTTTTTTTTTATATGAGTGTCACAATATTTACAAAAATTTATAATTTTTTTTAGATATACAGATGTTGTAACAAGAAGTCGTTGATTAGATGCTTATATGATTACATTTTGACGTTGTTTATAAATTGTATATATATTTTCGATTTTTTTGGCATATTTTCGTTTTTTTGTGCATATTTTACTCCTGCAACTTTTCATCTTTCTTATAAGTTATAAGATACATACTAAGATAGACTATAAAATAGGTTTTGGGGGGTTGGCGATCACCCCCTGAAATACTTGCCTGACGCCTGTCATGCTAATCGATATACTTACATTTTTTTCTTCTTGTGGTTGCCCGAGTTGAAATAGCTATGGGTTTTCTATTTTTGGACATTTACCACGGTAGTGACAAGTGATAAGTTATCACGACCGCGATAGCATAAAACAAGATACTTCATTACTACAGAATAGGTTAATGGATAATAGTGTCGCTTTATAACGTAACCAAATAATAAATTGGCGGGCACTTTGTCGGAACTCGGAAGAAGTATGATAATTTAACATTTTTCTAGTTGTGATAAGGATAACTGTTACTGTGATATTTAATTTAATATTCTGTTTCTCGGTTTATGTGCATTTTTAATAATAACTTAATTACAATTTATAATTATTCATCGTTATTTGTTTTCCATCATGTCCGAACCCGAAGTTAATAAAAAACTTAAAGGTGCCGCAGAAAAAATACTACTTGAAGTAGTATTCCTAGCAATTTTAATTATTTTCAAAATCCAATTACCACAAAATTAGAGCGATTTTTTGAAATTCACCCAAAACAACCTGTGTTTGTTCATCAATTGAAATCTTTTAAGGCTTTTTATGGAAAAAATAACATTCAGCGTCGTTGGCTATCTTATGACACTACATCTAAATCGTTATATTGCAGTGTGTGTTTAGAATTTTCATTAGAAAAAATGTATTCATTGAAGGTTTAAATGTTTGGAGTCACGTTTACTAATGAATTCATGAACACAAAATTAGTAAATGTCACACATTATGTTCGGAGTCTTTCTTTAAATTATTCAAATAAAATAACTATTGATTATAGATTATTTACTGACCAATTGTCTAAGAAAAAAAGTGAAGTCAACAAAAATCTTAATATTGTTGAACGTGTAATTGATGTAATTACATTAATTGGGAAAAGAGGGCTGAGCTTTAGAGGTCATTTAAATGAATGTTCAAGATGTTTAAAAGATCCTACTATTGATCATGGAAATTTTTTGGATATTCTTATACTTTTGAAAAAATATGATGTTGTTTTAAATGATCATATTGAAAAAATTACTGAGAATGCAATAAAAAATCATGAACGTGGAAAAGGTACAGGTAGAGGATCATTGTTAACGTTTATTTCTAAAACTACAGCTAACATGATTATTGATTCAATTAACACTTAAATGAAGAAATCAATAGCAAATAATGTTAGAGAATCAGGAATGTTTTCGATACAACTAGATACATCTCAGAATATTTCGGTGCAAGTTTAATGTTCTGTTGTGGTAAAGTATGTAAATTCAAAAGGTGTTCAAATCAGTTGTAACCATACAAAAATCAACTGGAAAAAGTTTTGCTGATGTGTTGGCTAATATTCTTACTGAAAATAACTTGTATGTTAAGAAGTGTTTTGGTAATGCTACACAGATGGTGCTACCAATATGCAAGGGCAATTTAATGGTGTTTTTCTGCGTGGCTTGAAAAATTGTCTCCTAATCAAGTCCACATTTGGTGTTATGCTCACATATTAAATTTAGTTGTCATAGAGTCTACAAAATCCCCACTAAATGCAGCAGCTTTATTTGTAACATTGAACGATATAGCTATATTTTTCAAGAAATCATATAAGAGAATGAATAACTAGGGACATAAAAGAGAAAATGATAAAAGACGATTGCAAGCAACCGGTAACACACGATGGTGGTCCAAGGAAAAAGCTGTAACACATATTTTTGGTGATGAAGGTTTATATTTGTAGGTAATTTTGGTTCCTGAAGCAAAGTTAAAAGCTAGTAATTTAGAAAAAATCATTTTTATCTTATTCAACAATCTTAACTGCATTTAGTTATATACGGATTTTTAATATAATTAGCCCGCTATCCAAGTATCTTCAAACAAAGGGCATGGATTTACTTAAGTGTTAAGAAATGGTTAGTGGAGTAATTACAGATTTAAAACAAATTCAGAGGGACTTCAATGGAGTTAAAGAAATTTCAAAAAAGTATACAGATATTATGTCAGAAAAATTAAAACAGTCACAAATAGCTGATGATGTAGAGATTGAAAATGAATTGCCCTCTATAAGATTCAAAAAACGTAAAACATTAGATGGAGAAAAAACATATGATAACCAAATTATTAACAGTGAAACAAAGTATATGATTGAAGTACATAATGTCATAATGGACAATACTATTACAAGCATTGAGAAAAAGTTTTTAGGAAATAAAAAAATTTACTCTGATTTTGCTTGTTTATCGCTAAGTAATTTTGAAGATTTACAAAAGAATAAATTTCCAGCTACTGCATTATATGAGCTCACTGATAAAATTAAACGTTTTGAACAAACAACCATTACTGATGGCTTAAAAAGTGAACTATATATACTTAGTTTCTCCAGAAATTGGAGTAACTTCAAAAAATCTATTCCAGAAACGTATGAAGTTAACAAAAATGTTGAATCAGATGATGGTGATTTGTTTAATAATAATGCTCTTACCGATTCATAATGACAACACCACCTAGTTTGACTTAAACTTTTAAGAAGAAGAAGTTTTTGATTATCATTTGTACTTAAATTTGTTGTTAAAATAGTCCACCTTCGTGGAGAGGACGGAAAAAAACATATCGTTTTTGTAGGTATGAAAAAAAATGTATTGCTTCTCGACATGACTCAGTAGCACTAACACCAATTAAATTCAGCGAGTGACCCGCACAAGGAACAAATTGAGCAAATTAATTTTTTTGTTTAATATGAGCTTGTAATCCTTCATATTTTCCGGACATATTTGCGGCGTTATCAAATGACTGTCCACGACAATTTTCTAAGTTTAAATTATGTTCATTTAAAAAATTATTGACGACATCGAAAAGCGATTTTCCTTTATGACTATTAACTGGAATAAAATGTACAAATCGTTCTTTAACTTCGCCTAAATATACATATCTAAAAACAATTGATAACTGATCAATGTGTGAACAATCTGGTGTAGAATCTACGATTAATGAATAATATTTGGCAATATTTATTTCTTCAATAATTGTTTTTAAGACTTTTTTGCCCATAAGTTGAATACGTTCTTCGCAAATAGTTTTTGATAAATAAGAAGGATTTCCTGTTCCTTGATTACCATATTTTAAAATGTGTTCTTTTAAAAATGGGTCAAATTGTGATATTAGTTCTAATATCCCTAAGTAATTACCATTATTAGAAACTCCAAAAGCTTCGTTATCACCTCTAAAACTTAAGCTTCGTTCACATAAAAATTTCATAACAGCCACAACTCGTTTTAAAACATCAATCCAATAATTTGTTTCAGTTTTCATATGATTTAGTAAACTTTTATCAACACGAAATTTATTATTTTGACAAGTTAACCACGAACTTACAGCATTTCTATGTTCTATACTGTTCTCATGACTAAGTATTAATTCATCTGCATGTTTCCAATCATGAAAACCTGATTTTGAAAATGATGATCTCAATTTACTATCAAATGGAAATAATTTACATGGAAAACAGAAAACTGCTCCAATTGATTCAGAATATATTAACCAATGCCTAGTTATTATATCCCCATTATTTATTTTTCGATCGAATTATTTATCGGACAAAAAACGATTTTGAGTGTTAAATAAACGTTTCGAAGCCGGATATTCTTTATTTCTGTTTTGAAAATACACAGATCCTAATGTTATGCATTCTTTTCTAAAATTAGTATCTATTGTTTCAGGCCAAAGACCAGGATCTTTTGATATTTTTATTTTATTGGAATGCAATTTAGATAGATTATTTATGGAAGCACTACTGTTATTAATTAATATTGATTCTGATGAGATTTCGTCTAAATTGTTTAAATTAATTTCTACTTCAAGATCTTTAACTATAGTATTACTATTAAAAGAAGAATTAATTGTTTCATTACTTTTTGTATCGTTTTGTGGTTTGAAAAATTTAAAAATAGTTGGATGATTCTTTACTTCGTCATCTTTTAGTTGTTTTAATTTTCGTTTCTCTGCACCAGAAAGATACTTTCTTGAGGACATTTTATTTTATTAAATTATTTTAAAATTAACATTTACTTTTAAAATAAACGTATAACACGGTGTACAGATTGACGCGACGTTACTTACGAGCATGAACGACAAACTGTTACTGAGTAGGTAAATACAATTACGGTATATTGGTATAATATGTATAATAGAAAATTAAAAGATAATAAAATTAATCATAAAATATATGATATAATTATTAGATATAATCTTTAAATGATACGATTATGATTAACGATAAATGATTGTAATTCCAGGTTTATTTTTATGCGAAAAACTCTCATATCTGGAGCTATAAAATAATACATATGAAATAATGAAGTATATTGTGTATAATGTAATTCGAATATTACTATTGTAGGCAATTTTAAATTATTTATATGAATGTATCTAACAATATAAATTGTTATAATTTCTTTTTAAAATTGTACAAAAATTACAATTTTATAATTTTTTGGGGGGCCCTCTTTTTTTTAGGGGCCCTGGGCTATAGCCCTCTTAGCCCCCCCTTAATCCGGCTCTGGTTTCCATTAACTCATCAGATGATAAAATAGCAACGTACAGTGTTAAAAAATGTTCATATTTCTTATAATCTAAATTATTTTTCAAAACAATTATACTAGTGTATACTAAAAATTGTCGAAATTCTGTTACTTTAAACCGTTTAGCTTCTTTGATATGTCTTGGCTTTCTTACAAATTCATGTGGAATATGTCTGACTAAACTCAATAATGTTCCGGATATTTTATCAACTATACTCGATTGTAATTTATAAGGAGGCCACCCAAAACACCATGTGTTGACTAATAGATTTTTAACAACACTTAAACAGACCAAACGCAAATAGTCTAAAGGAACATTAGTTAGTAGACCTAAGTTGGGAATTTGCTGTAGGATAGAATGTTTAATGCGGTGATCTGAATCAGATTGGTTAACAAAATCATCAGTCCTCTTAACAAATTGAATATCTGGGAAAATTACATGGTCTGAATATTTTCCCTCTTGGGTACATTTTGTACATGATGAATATCCATTTTGGTCTTTGATTTTAAATACAATTGCCTTAGCAACAGCATCAAACAACTTGGAAATGTTGAAATTAAAATGTTTACCATTTATAGATATGCCATTTTCAGTAATATTCACAGCCTCATTTACAAATTTCTCCAATAATTGATTAAAATTTAATGGTTTTTTTGTAACCATGATAAATGCCAATACAAAAAATATTTGAAGGCAGTAAAATCTCTACATTTGTAACTAAACATAAAATTGGATATACTTTGCTTTAAGATGAATCACTAAGGGGTAATCCATCAATGTTTATACCATCCTTTATCTCATCAGGAATATTAAAAAGAGCTAAACCAGGAAACTCGCGTTCCCGGGATGATGACGCCTTTCGTCAGAAAGTTGGAAAGAAAGTCGAAGCGGACTACCGCGCCCAGCGAATGGCTAAATTTACTTCCAAATTACCATCAGATCTATCCTCACTTAACCTCAAAACTCCATTAACATTCACCATCCGTCCAGCTATGCCTGTAATCAAGTGTCTTCCGTTAGGTTCCGTTTCTCTGAAGCGTTCCGTAGTTCGAATTGTACAATCTATTCATTGTACCGCATGACAATATCATTCAGAAATGTTTAACTGCCCACGGGTATTATAATATTCATATAGCAGATAAATTCAAAATAAGATATCTGATTATTCAAAAATATACATGAATATAAGAATTTAAATTTACAAAACATAAAACAACATCTTAACATTTTTATGATTATAAAAAAAAATTTTAATTTTAATGATGACCGGAAGTATATCCATATTTTATTATATTATTATATTATTATACAATACTATATATATTATATTATTATATTATTTAACAAACATTTTTTTTGGTGAAAGGTTTCACTATATACCTAGTTGTGTGCAGCAGTACTCAGTCATTATTTAATCTTGCTCCTTACTAAAAGTCAATCCAATTTTCTTCAGGAACAATAGTATATCAAATAACACCCAACTTGATAACATAATTTAACCACTTGGCTTCATCTATTAAGAATTAACAAAACAATATAACAGACAGTTTATATCATTAAAAATATATATATTCCTTTTGTATTATAAACTTTAATAATAAAAGAACGAAACATATTATAATATTTATTTAAATGGAAGGACTTTTTCTAGCACTTTGGATGATCTTCTCAATCTATCAATTGCTTCATCCATATCGATGCTAATATCTTTTTTGCATGATAGTAATATAAGCGATTCTAGTTTCTCTTCTCCTATGGTATCAACCATAGTCTGTTTTTAATAATTTTAACCTGTTGATAAATAAAAATGAAGTTTTACCAATTTCCAATTATACTTAGGTACATAAAAAATGTATTTATACTCAGAATAATAATAATAATAATTTGACAATAACTTATAAGGTAACTGTTAGATTATATAAATTAGTTAAGTATAATATATGGATAATATAATAATAAGCAATTAATCCATTTTGTAATTTGAAAAATCTACTCCTTAAAATTTAAGTAAAAATGCACTTCTTTCACTGTTTCCAATAGGTTTTGGCTTAGGTAATATTTTTTCAATATAATTTTGTGAAATAGTGTCAACTTCTTAATTTGAAGGATAATAAAATGTATTCCCTATATTTCTTTTTAAAAATGACACTTTAACATCACCATCTAAACCCTTAATACATCCAATGAATGCATATTAAATAACAATACTACTTATTATAGAACCTTTGAAAAATCAGGCCAGCCAACTGTTATTACTATTCCAGATTTACATGCAATTCCATTGGACCATTGTTATGAAACACCTCCAACGACGTTAAAGAAAAAAATATATTACCTCTCAACATCAACAACAATTTCAAATTCAGGCTAAAACAACATTAAAACAATGTAAACACCAGATTAAAGAAATCTACAATTAAAGAAATTAAATTATTGCTTAGGGAACTTAATATGAAAAATGGTATCCACAAAAAAGTTTCATCATATATTGTGGATACTTTCCCAACAGCTATGACTGATGCTTTAAAGCAAGAAGGCTAAAGAGTTTTTCATAAGCATTTGCGCTAACTCTTAGTTTTTACTCGCCTAAGATGTGTGATTTTGTAAAAACTGAATTTGGTTCAAGTCTATCTCACGATGATTATAGATATTGAAATACCTTCTTTGACTTTTGATGAACCAGCTACCCATTTCAGAATGGCTAATATTTTGGGAGATTTGTTATCAAAACAAACAATTAAAAACAAATTTTCTATATCAAATGATTCTTCTAAGGTCATTCATTTGACGCGGTAAACGAAATTTGAATTCAAATGTCATATTTCCGCCGCGCCGGCTCTTACCAATCAACCAGTCCATGGTAAGATGACACCAGCGCCCCGGCCGACAACGGAATAGGAGCACTGAAATGGTACGAGAAATCGGTACCGAACAGCCACCCGTCAGTTTTTTTACCTTTGCGCAACGAGCCACACTCTCTGTCTCTGTTGGTCAACACCATATCGAGCTGCCATAACCGTGATACACCAAACAACGCGTGATTTCGGCACAACCATTGTTTTTTTTTTTTTTTGTCATAATTTTTTCTTTTGTTTAGGGTTTGTTCTCGAGGGCAGAATCAAACCCAATCGTGGTCTTTATTAATCAGCCGTTAGTCTGCGACGTCGGTCACCCACGTGTCCCGTCCTCACTATTTTTTTCTGTTAAATTTTTGTTACAAACGTTGTAACGGACAAAATTCAATGTCAATTTTTATTTTATTTTATATGATTGATGAGTCAACCGATGTTGCTTGCATATCTACCATGTGTGTTGTAGTAAGGTGTTTTGATACAGAGTCCAAGATGATTGTTATAAGATTTTGAAAGTTAGTACAGGTCTTTCATGTAAAAGAACCAGAGACAGTTGATAAAAGAACAACTTCGGAAAATCTGTTTAATAAATGTATACGGTCATTTAAAATTATTAAGTTGATGTAAAAAATATTGTTAGATTTGGTTCAGATGGCTGTTCGACAATAATGGGGTCTAATAATTCAGTTTCAAGCCGGTTGAAAACCACATTCCCAGGAATCTTTATAATGAAATGTATTTACCATTCTCTATATCTGTGCTGCAGCGAAGCATGTAAGTTCTTGCCTCGTAGAATTGAAGATTTTGCTCGAAATGTATTTAATTTTTTCAGCCACAGTAGCAAGCGACACTGCTAATTTATAGTTTCAAAATTTCTTTAATATTTCAGTACATAAATTATTGCACCCATCTCAGACTAGGTGGTTGTCACTATTTGCTGTTGTCCAGTGTATTTTGGAACAGTGGATGGTCTTGCATTCGTATTTTAATGAAAAGTGGTTTTCAGAAAAACTTGTTGCAGCAGAAAATATTTACACAGACCCATTTACAAAAACGAACTTTTTTTTTTCTTGGAATGGGTTAAGGAATTACTACTCTATTACATGAAAAGGAACTATGTTCTTCAAACTCTATTTGCTACATAGAATTTTGCCGATCAAAGTAAATTTATCAGTCCTTCGGAAGTTTCTTTAGGAGTTAAGGTCCTTACTCATACACCATAAATAGTAAAAAGGTCAGATTCACTAAAAGAATTTATTTATAGATGTGTTGATTTTCTGAAAGTTAGCTGTCTACAAATAAAAAAACGTTATGATTTTTCTAATCCAATATTACGGTTATTAAATTTGTTAACACCATAGGTGTTTCTTCAAAAACTAGGATTGAATATCTATCTGTATTATGCCTTACACAACTATTGCCTGGAATGGTGAATCAAGATGAAATTCAACTTATTGATGATGAATGGCGAACATGAGTGGCTTTACCAGAAAACATTAAACTAGAAAATCAGCCTGATAAATTTTGGTCATTAATACTTTATTTGGAATCAGGTCAATTTAAAGAACTTGCTAAATTTGCTTTGAATGCATTTTGTCTACCTCACTCTAATGCTAGCTGAGAACGATTGTTCAGTAAAATTAACTGTATTAAAACAATCTATAAATAGATTGATTGTTAAAACGGTAGCGTCTACAGTTATAGCTAGTGAATGCATTAAAAAAGATAATGGAAACTATATTAAATTTCAACCAACTAAAACAATGATAGATAGTATGACATCATCTACATTGTACCCAACAACAAATAAGACTGATACAACTGAGACCTTTGAAGACTTTACTCTAGAGGACTGAATTATTATTTAAAATAATTATTATAAAATATATTTATTTACCAAGAAAGATCCTTCTGTTAATTTAAATTTGTTTTGTTTTATACATTTATAATCATGTTATAGTAAAATTATTATTATAAAATGTTTTTTATTTACTAAGAAAGATACTTATAATAATGTATTACTTATCTTTATTATATAATGTAATTTATCTATCAGTATTGTTTTATATTACTTATTGACTTACTAATTATAATTATATCACAGACTTGGCGTTTACCATAATCATTGTTGTGCTATTTATCTACGTTAAATACCTAACACTCCTAACCTCAGTCAACTCAAACTTCAATTTCAACATATTATATTATATATATTTGTATTTTATCAGTTTCTTAGTTATTATTGATGTAATAATTTATATTATGCACATTTTTACTATTTTATTTTAATGCTAGTGCACACTATGTACCCGCAAGTGTTACTTCAATGAGAAAGAATAAAATGTGTTAATGACAGATTAGTTGATCATAATTTTAAAAATGCCTTATTGCAAATCTATTGTTACTTAGAATCTAGGTCGAAATTAAAAATTAATTAATTTACTTATTTTTAAATAGGTTAAAATTGATGTCTACAAAAGTTTCATTAATCGATTAATATTTTACTAGATTTATCTGAATTGTAAAGTATTTGAGTAAATATATTTAAATACTGTATTTATTATTTTGCGTTTTAAATACTTTCTGAACGGAGTTTTATGTTTTATATTATATAACGTACATATTATATTAAGTAAAATATTTTAAATTTGTTAATTTCTTCAATAAGATTAAAAAAATAAAAATAAAATAAGTCGTATCCTCCCTTTTCAGTGAAGTGGATATGAATCAATATTAGCAATTTCGCTCAAACCTCAACTACAACTTTTTCCAATGTATACATTATCACTGTATACTAGGAAATTCAAAAGTGGCTAAAATGAGAACTCGCACTGATAGCAAAATATTATTGTAACTATTATATATTAATCAGTATGAACCACCGTCAAACAGTAGAGCCGAGCACATCAAAATACGCTATCTCAACTAAAAATTCGAATTTTAATATTTGGTTTTCTTTCAGACGGCACTATGACATATATCGATTCACTTTCAAGAATCGCCCATCACTAGTATAGAGTTCAGTGCCAAATTATGCTAGCTTGTGAAAGGCTAGATGTAAAGCCACTCTCGTGGCGAAATGCTATTTAACCATTGTTATAGGCAAACCAGGACAAAATTACACCAGACGACAGCTAGTTACTACGTAGCCGCCGCTCGGCAGACGTTGACAGTATTGAGGTAACAAATTAAGAAAACGCGCTCTGGTAGAAATAATTTGTACCTTCCGATATTTGGGATAGATTGTAGCATTGATTATAAATACTATAGATAGCTCACTGCAGTACAAAATACGCTACGCGCTAAATGGCGAGTACCGCTATGTAGCGCTCCGCGCGGTGTTTACTTATGGCGTGTACCGCAATAATCGCTAGTGTAGTTCATAGGAGTAGGGATCAGTCTTAAGATTTTAACAGCAAAAACAGACGTGTGGAATCTTGATTTAATGATTTCAAATATTTTCAATGCTTAGAGCAGTGAGAGCATCTATAAAGACGTTACTTGTATTCTATACTCTAGTACTCTACTCATATCGTTGTACTGGCGCACTGCCAACGATTAAAACATTATAAACATTAAATACCTATCCAAAATATAACCCTAGATAGGTGAAATAGTTATTTTCAAATTAGTACCTAATTATTAAATTATATTAATACTACCTAGGTATCTCATTGCCATATTTATGTTAAGGTATATTATGTACATTTTGTATTTTATTCATAACACATTAGTACATAATACATGTACTGTCAGTATCATATAATATATATTTTGTAAATTGGATTATTATTGAGTAAATAAAAATTGTACTATTGTGTCTATAATAAGCTGTTGCACTGAGTTCAATGCACTCAACACGAAGTATCGTCGTCTCTCTTAAATTATACTGAAGACATAGGTACCAAGTTAAAAAATATTTTTAATATTAACCCTATGACATTAATTATAAATTGTACACTTACATCATATAGTCGATTAAATGAAAACTTGACTGTCTTTACTTGAATAAAACTTTTATATTTTAATAGATAGTTGACAAGATTATTATTGAATTTATCAACTCTGCGATTCCTGAGTGTTAATTTGGTATATTTATAATTTATTTATACCATGACTCGTTTTTAAATAATGAAAGGATTGATTATAAATAGTATCATTGATTATAAATGTATTTATAACCAATGTTGTACGCGCGTTCAAAATAGATTATATTGATTCAAATTATTCATGCGGACAAACTTACGCACTACGGACGTAAAATTTGAACGATCACTCGACAATTTATTATATGGGTATCGTAAAAATTACTGAATTGTATCGTTATTTTTACCATATTGGTCTACTTATTATTTATACTTTTAATTTTCTGCTGTGTTGTTTCTAAAATAATTAAAATGTCAAGTGACAAATGTGCATATTTTAATTGTACGAATACACGTAGAAATACATTTAATATAATATTTCATCCTTTTCCATCCAATGAAGAAACGTCCAAAAGATGGATTATTAATTCTGGTAAGTAATAAAAATTTTAAATCTATCCATAATTTAAATAAAAGCTGCAATAATAAAGAAAAAAATATTAATTTAGGGAATATTAAACTAGAATCCTTAAGTCCTAAAAAATTAAGAAAGAAGTTCATATGCTCTTCTCATTTCGAAAGGAATGCCTATTCCAATCCCACAGCACCAAAATCACGACTAAATCGTAATGCAGTACCAAACAAATATTTAAGTAAGTAAAAATTATACCTTTTTGTATTTTGTTTTTGTCACAAATATCATTTTGAAAATTTCAGATGAGTTAATAGATAATATTCCAGAAGAAAAGTTAACTACTGAAAAATCACCTATAAATAGGACTTGGCATGTTTCAAATCAAAATACTACCCAAAGTATGCATACATATTTTTACAATTTAAAATTAATAATTAATATATTTGACATGTCTTTTATGTTATATTATAATATGGTACCTATTTGAAAAAAATATATTTATTTCAATACATCGCTTTCATTTATTTTTTAGATGCCTACATACATGTTAACGAAACAATCATAACAACACCAAAAAAATCACACAATCATCGTGAAAAAATAACAGATAACATGTTTCAAGGTCAGTATAATTTAAATTTATTGTAAATTTTTAGTTATAGTATACTGTGACTGTATAGTAAACAGCCATTGGGAAATACAAAATGTTAACTATAAGGAGGTGCTATAATCATAAAAAAATTACAATGTTTATACAAAAATAATTATACATATACACACATTAAACAGTGGCGTGTTTACAGGATAGGCCAACTAGGCTTAACAATAAACATTTATGAAAAAATGTATTATTATATTTTGTACTGTTATGATATATAATTTTTATTTATAATATGATTTATATTAATTTTAATTTATTATTTATTATATATTAATATGTACAAAAATTGGGGATAAAAATTTTAAATATTAAAAAATCTAAGTAAAAGTACTAGTTAAAGTTAACTGACAGTCCTAAGTTTTTAAAAATGGGAAGGAAAACATGTATACGAATTTCATAAATATCTCGGCCCAAATGATATGTATCAATTCGTCCGAACGACGAATGTTGTTGTATGTTACTTTGGTTATGTCGCCCAAATGAAAGCCGCCCGTTCCGAGACCTTGTTTTAATATAGTATTAATTGTCTCTTCTAAGTTAGAAAATGTCTCAAAATAATCCTTACAAAATTATGTAGCATAAAATTATTTTTTATTTACGATTTATTTTTATTAATATTATAATTTTGTAACTGACATATTATAAAATATAATTTAATAATATATTTTTATAGATTCTAAATCGTTGTTTTCAATGTCACCTGAAGTGTTAAAAGTGAAAACTCCCGAAATTAAGTACCCATCTGTAATGTCGAATAGTTTTAACTTAAATGATGCAGGAACGTCGATGTTTAGTCCATCTCTTTCTATTACACCAAATACACGAAAATATATTTCTGATTTAACTGAATTACCATCAAGTTCCGAAAAAAATAATGTAAAATTTTTAAATACTACTTCTACGCCAAATCTACAATTAAAAAATGAACAGTTAAAAAACCGATGCATACGATTACAAAAGCTACTGAACAAAAAAAGGGCAACAATAAGTTTTTTGAAACAAAATTTTAAACCATATAAAAAAAAACAAAAAATTAATATAAAAGAATTTTTACATTTAGTAGAATTTCCATCAATAAGTTCAAAAAGTTTAGTGACAATGCAAATTAACCACAAATCGCGTAAGCAATGGACTAGTGAAGAAAAAAAGTTATCTTTATCTCTTTATTATAAATCGCCATCAACATATAAATATATGCGTAAAAATAAAATTATTTTACCTGGCGAAAGTACAGTGCGTCGTTGGCTAAACTCAATTAGTTATTCAACTGGATTTTCACCTCGGTATATGGAACAAATTAAACTTAAAGTTTCTTGTATGAGTTTTCAAGAAAAAAAAGTTATTATTTTATTAGATGAGATTTCAATTAAAAAAGCGATAGAATACAACAAAGCTTTAGACATAATAGAAGGATATGAAGATCTTGGAACTTTAGGGCGAACTAACAAAATTGGCTCCTATGCACTAGTCATAATGATCCGTTGTTTGTACGTAAATTGGAAATTTCCATTATGTTATTTTTTCACTGGTAATGGAATAAAAGGGGATAATTTAACTAACATACTTAAAGAATGCGTAATAAAATTATTAGAACTTGGTTTAGTACCTTCTGCTGTAGTCTGCGATCAAGGATCACAAAATAGAAGAATGTTTTCATTACTTGGTGCAACACACAATAACCCATCAGTAGACATAAATGGTCAAAAATTATTTTTAATTTACGATATGCCTCATATGATAAAAAGCTTACGAAATAATTTATTAGATGGTAATATAAAAATTGAAAATAAATTAATTTCATTTAAAGATATTAAAAAATCTTATGAAATTGACTTAAAAAGTAATACTGCACGGGCAATGTGTAAAATTACACCCGCTCATATTGCCCCAAACGCTTTCCAAAAAATGTCGTGCAAGTTGGCAATACAAATTTTTAGTAGATCTGTTGCAGCTTCTATTAAAACGTGTGTTTCTACTGGTGAATTAAAAACTAAAACCGCACTAGACACAGCAAATTTTATTGAAAATGTTAATGATATGTTCGATTCTGCAAACAGTAAAAATTTGTATGACGCAAATCCAAATAGACGACCTCTAAGCAAACGTAATTCTCAAGTCCTTCAAAATTTAAAAAACTTTTGTATTCTTTTTGATAAAGCTGTAAAAATAAATTTAAAAAATAATAAAGTAACTACACCTCCGTGTTTCATTGGACTTAAATGGACATTAACAGCTATTATTGGTCTTTATGAATCAGAAAAAATAATAATGAATCAACATATTTCAAATAAAGAATACTTTTTAATGACTAACAAATTAACACAAGATCCATTAGAAAATATGTTTTCCATAATGCGACAGAAAAACGGCTATAATAAGAACCCAACTGCCCGAACATTTCGTTGCTGTTTTAGTGCGATTTGTTCTTATAGTTTAATGAAATGTTCTGAAAGTTCTAATTGTGAAGAAGATGGTGAAGAATTTTTTAATGTGGATACTCTAAATGATGTGCAAATAACCAGACCTACATACTCTGAAGAAATTCAAGAAGACGGTTTAAATGATAATATATATAATTTAAGTGATGATTGTGAGACTGACTCGAATACTAGTTCTGGTACTATAGTTATTAACACCACAAATGCTAAAAAATCATTAGAAAATTGTGCTGTCATTTATTTTGCAGGATACTTGGCGTATAAGTGTTTAAATAATTTTAGTTGTGATGAATGTAAAAAAAATCTTATAACATCTTTAGATTTAAATGATGAATCGCAATTATTATTAACATTTAAGATGTTTAATGTAAATGAACCATCAACACAAGGATTAAAAGCACCATCAAATATCATTGTGGACATAACTAATACATGTCTCAACATTTTTAATGAAGAATTTGAAAAAATAAAACACGAAAAACATATAGTTTTTAAACTTTTAGATATTTCAAAAAAAAAAATTGATAAATATATTTTTAAATTAAATGTTTCGACGTGTAAACTTCATTATTTATATATAATAGAATTATTATTTAGAACAAGAATATTTAAAGAATGTAAATGGACAAACACAGAGTTACACAATAAGGCTGTCCAGCAAATTGCAAAACTAAAAGTGTTTAAACACAATTAATAAATAATATTTCATTATTGTTGTATGTGAATAATATAATTTTCATTGAATAAGTTATTATTTTATTTTTTTTTTTAATAAATTATGAAATTAAAATATTTATATTATATTATTATTATTTGACGTTTTTTAATTGCTATTTTTTTAATCTTGCCGATGTTACTTTATTAAATATGTATTTTATAATGTTTAAAAATGGGATATTTTATTTTAAGTTTAAACATTTTGAAAACCACCAGTTTTTATTTATTTATTTTGCATTTTTTTAAATATCATGTGGTATTACAAAATTGCGCGTTAAAGGTTGTTTTGAATAAATTGCAATTTATAAAACTAAATAATTGTTATTTGTTTTCAATTTCTGACCATCATACTATAACAATTTACTTATATACCTACTTTATATCAAATCAATAAACAAAATTATTAATTTACAATAAATATTGTAGTATATTAATCAGCCGCTATACAATTGCGCTTGGTGCGTTGTGAAATAACGAAAATAGTCACAACAATGTAAACAATGTAATTTTGTATTACGATCGTCGTGATTGTAGTCGGACCGGTAGCAACCAAAAATAAAACATAATTATCGCTAGTACAATATTATTATATCGTTACCAGTACGCTACCTATTGGCAATCAATTGAACTCAATTGTCGCGCAACATATTTTCTATGACAGTGAGCAATCTATAATAATATATAATCAATGATTGTAGTGATTACTGTAGAACACTCACTTTTATAGTGCCTTAATTATAATCCAGTATTGATTGATATAAAACAAAGTTTTATTAAGTTTAATCTGTACATAGTCGACATACTTAATCGTACTAATCGTTCCATGTTTTACAAAAGTACCTCAATTTTGTAGGAAGACGTCAAACCGCAGTTTCCCGGAGTCCCGAATTGCTTCAGTGGGGAAACCGCCCATCCATAGTACATCAGCGCTCTCTGTGTTAATTTGTTTTCTCAGACGATCGGTACGATTATTATTTATGTGTAATTCGCGACTTCACGTTTGTGCGTGACGTGTGTTGAGCAATCGTTTAGTTAAATAATATTCTATTTTCGCTTAAATGCATAACATTTTATGCGGCGATCGTGATAGTTGTATATTATATTATGTTATGAATGTGTGAAACATAATGAATCAATAGCACCCGTCAAGAGGGCAACACTAACCATTTTAACAATATGTATAAAATTCCAACCGCGCGCCGCGCCGCCCTTGTTAAGTGCTCGCGCCTTCTTTGGGTGGCGCGCCACACAGTTTGGGAACCGCTGGGGTAGACAATGTTGTATTTAATATATCATAAACAAATTACTGTTTGATATTTCAATATATATAACTTTATTTAATATGAAACGATTGTACTTAAACATAAAGTGAATATCGCACGAACTATGTCGACTAATAACTAACAGACAAACATGATGATACGTAATCGTGATAATAACTATTACAATGTTACCTTATTATAACAGACAACAAGATAACTAAAGAAATGGTGTTTTTAAAATTTATTTAAAAATAAAAAACATTACACATGTGTAAAAGGCCCTAAATCACTGTTGGAATGCAATTAAATTATTGAAATATTACGCTGAGTCATGTCTCTTCCACATATATAATTTTGGTAATACACTACTAAGTCCCCTGTTTACCATTTCATACGACCGTCATCAATAGTTGAGACACAATTTAATATGTCTCTATGGATTTGATGGCGACGACGGAACAGCGATTATGGTATAGATAAGATATAAATAAAATTGTACGTAATATATTAGTCAGTACGTGTGTGTTCGACCTCCTCCCAGAGCACACGTGTGTTACGCATTTATTAGCTTCGATAGCAGTATTTATTTATCATATCAACATTCTTCGGGCAGGTATGTAACTCCTATCTTTATCGGCCCACATAGTTAGTCAATTAAGCCGCTGTTGGGTCACCCCAGCGCAATCAAACGATAATATGGCTTCGGCTACTTTATCAGTCACGGATACCCACAAACAAACACAATCTACATCTCAATTAAAAACCAATCTACCAACATCCTTAGCAGAAACCACAGCCAACACCACTTTTCCAAAAAAAGAACTAGCTATTATTCTAAACACTATTAACGACATAGCCCAAATCGAATATATAAAAGCTCTCGAAAAAATCACTCCTACCAAGAACATAACATTTGCTTCTTGTATATCCAATAACCGTTTTTGTGTTTACCTTGCGGACAAGCATATCGTTGATGAACTAATTAAAAATTTTTCATTTATAACGATAAATGAACATCAAATTCCTTTTCGCCGGTTAATCAACCCTGCAAAAAAATTTATCATTTCGAATGCACATCCGATCATCTCCCACGAAATAATCAACGAACACCTATTATTAGAAGGCATAAAAACTATAAGTTAAATAACCTTTCTTAAAGCCGGTTTTCATGAAGACCTGGCACACATCAGTAGTATTGACGATACTGCTAATGTACCCGGTTCAATAGTCATTAATTACGACAACACAGATTTTAGAATTTTTTTTAACAGATGATACACTGACATCATAGGCGTGCGCAGGGGGGATGCCGGGTATGCCATGGCATCCCCTGCGGGTTTGCGGAGTTAGCTTTTATTTTTTATTTTTTAGTTAGGAGTTCATAAACGTTTTTATAAACAGAAATCAGTTTAGTAATTTTTGACAGTTCAGGCTACGTATTTTACTTTTTTTTTTTATCAAGTACATTTCCATTGATAATAGAAGTTGGGATAATCTAACGATATCACCGCGACGCCAGTCACGTAACCGTCGTAACCATGAAGTAAGCTAACCAATAACCATAAAGCAGTCTGATAACTACATCGTTCGAGCGAAAACTATCAATATTATCAATTATCATAATTGTTATCACAACCGTTTTGTTTGAACCACGGATACAAAATATAAACTACTGACTACTGTCTAGACTCTAGATGAATAGAGTTGTTTAATTGTTTTATATTCGCCATCATTCGGCCATTCGGTGTTATTTTTCTTTTACAGTTTTAAATATTTCAAATTTCAATAATATTAATTATTTATACTTAATTGCGTTGTAAATTATAATATTAGAATACGAATATGAATAGAAACCAAAACAAAAAAATGAAAACTATGCATGATTTTTTCAAACCAAAATCATTAAAACTGTATTCTGGTAAGTTGATATTTTATATTGTGTGAGCTGTTTCTTTGTTTTAGTTTAAGCTTGTAAACTATGAACTAATATCTATAATTTAAATTAATTTAGTCAACATTGATCCAGATGATCCGGTACCATTTGCACAGAATAATAAAGTTATTGTTGAGCAACCCAAAACGGATCATGATAATTGGTCAAATACTGTTAATGTACCAGTACCACTAGGTATTTTAGTATTAATACAACATCAAACAATATTGCCTGTGATCTGTGTTGGATATTTGTGTTAAATATTTCAGTGTCATAATGTGATTGTATAAATGAAATATATTTTATAAATATTTAGTTAATAACTGTTGTATGAATTGTAATAATATTAATTAGTAGGTAATTATAATTAGCATTGAGTGTATTAATTGTATATTAAGTGTTCACTGTTAGATTGTTACATAAATATTTATTTGCATTAATAATTAATTCTAACATTTATGTCTAAACATTGTATAATAATAATAATTATTATAACGCTATGTGTACTAACAGTAATAACTAATAAATACATATTGTGAGTATTTTAATCTTTGAATTCACATTTACAATGTATTTTCTTCTAATCTAATTAGATTCACTATGTGACCCTGATGATCCTGTAAACCCAATACCATCTCTTCAGTTAGAACGAAAAGAGCGAATACTTAAAGGGGCATTCCAACCAAAATTAAAAATGTATCCCAGGACACAGTTTGGAAATAGAGCACGGAGTTTCCAAAGTTCCTGGTATGATGATTTTAGCTGGTTAGAATATAGTGTGAAACTTGACAGAGCATTTTGTTTCGTATGTCGGATGTTTAATACAGCTCCAGTGTTAAATTCCGGACAAGTAGACTTTGCTTTTTCACAAAAAGGTTTTAAAAATTGGAGTACTTCTACTACAAAATTTAAAAAACACCAAAATTCAATCTCCCATAATTTTAGCATGACAGCGTATCATAACTTTTCAAATTGTAAACCAATTGATGTTACCTTGGATGAATCTAGATTAGTATCTATTAGTGAAAGAGAAAAGCAGCGTTTGCACAATCGTAACATCATGCATCGATTGATAGATATTACTTTGTGTTTAGCTAAAAGTGGCAAACCATTTAGAGGGCACTTAGAAAAAAGTTCAGATGTGTGTAAGGGTTTATTTTTAGATATTGTGGACATTTAAAAAAAATATGATTTAACTTTGCAAAAACATTTGGAAAAAGGGCCGCAAAATGCTAAGTACTTGAGCAACCATATACAAAATGATTTATTGACTTCTATCAACAATGTAATGAAACGAAGTATTGAAAAAAAAATAAACAATCGCCTCGTCACGATAATGGCCGACGAAACTAGTGACGTGGGACACCATGAACAGATGGCTGTGGCTGTACGCTACTTTGATGAAGATTTATGTAAGCCCGTTGAGCAATTTATTGGTATTCAACGTTTGACTGCAGTAGATGCTAATACAATATTTAATAGCTTAACAAACAAAATTGCGCAGTTAAATATCAATTGGACATCGGTTATAGCTGTATGTTAATGAAACAAATTCCAGATTGAAAACTCTCAAAACACTTTCAACAACTAGATGGGCATGTCGTGCGGAAGCTGTTACAGCTGTAGAAAAAAACTTTTCTTCTGTTATTCAGTGTCTTGAAGAAATTTCTGAAAACACTAAATATTCAGAGGTGAGGGCTAAAGCAAATGGTCTTATCTGTCAAATGAAAAATTTCAACTTTATTTTTGCATTATATATGTTAAAACCTATATTAATACAAATCCAAATTGTCAGTGCTCAATTACAAGCACCCAACTTGAATTTATTAAATGCAGTATCTATTGTAAATGCATTGAAAAAATCTATTAGTGAGTTAAGAAACGACGAAGATAACTATTCTAAACTTTATGAAAAAGTTCTTACTGTTTGTAATGGATTTAATATTGAGATACCACCTGTGAAAAATAGGAAGATTGCTACAAAAATTGATGATATGAAAACACAACATACCATCTTGGATAAAAAAAGTGAGATGAAATGTCATGTTTACTTCACTGTATTAGATGATTTGTTTAACGGTCTTGAAAATCGATTTAATCAGGAAACATTAAATTTAATTGGTGCAATTGGTCGTTTAGTAGAACTAAAAACTGAAGAATTTGACATTGAATTAATTTCACGGAAATTTGTACTTAATAGTGACGAATTAGAAGGTGAATTAAGACTTCTACGTTCTTTGCCCGATTTTGTAGCAGGACCATCAAACAAAACAATTCATCAGTGGTTAGAAAAATTATCAATTAGTAAAAATTTTGTTAATGTAAATAAAGCGTTGAAACTTTTTACTACCATTCCTGTGACAACTTGCTCTTGCGAAAGAGCTTTTTCCAAATTAAGTTTGGTAAAAACAAAATTAAGAAGCCGCATGTCGCAAGAAAGATTAGATGCAATGATGTTGATATTTGTAGAACAAGAACTAGCATCAGAAATAAATTATGACGAAGTAATTGATGAATTTAAACATTTGCATCCTTTTGACTGAAAATTAGAATTATAATAAAGTATTAATTAAATTAGTTATGAAATGCAAAGTTTAAATTATATTTTTACTTATATTGACTATAATATATATATAATATACTATAATATATATTTAATATTATTATTTTACTATTATACTATTATTTTGAGAACTTTGTAGTTATGTAAATGTAATACAATAAAAAAAAATTCTGATTTGTGTGTTTTTGAAGGGAGATAATAAAAATTGAGTTATTTTTAAATATATTGGCATCCCCTGCGCAAAAAGTCTGCGCACGCCTATGACTGACATGTTATGTATGCCACCAAACCGGACATACATCCTATCTCTGTAAAAAAAATAATAAAAACAATAAGCACGATAACACTAGTAGTATACTAAGTCCAACTCGTGAGGAGGATAGCGAGAAAGTAAATGATATCCTAGACAATAATAATTCCAACTCCAACAGCTCTCACGAGACAAATCCAATCAATGAGAAGGTAAACAACAACCAGGACTCCAGTACCAACCTAATAAAACCACTCAAGCCTAACAATGTAACATTTATCCCTAATGAATCAATCAAAAGACCTCCACCATCTTCAACCAGCTCTTCATCACCATCAGTAACGCCACTCCATACCAAACAACTAATTAATAAAAATCCTGAACAACCGAAAACTATAAAAGATAAAACACTTGACCCATCCAAAAAAATAAGAAAAAGCAGTTCACTCGAAGATATTCATACAAAACGTAATGAAGGGCTCAAACCGGCCGAAGTTTTTTTTTAAAATAATTTAGAAATTCCTATATCTCATTCTCAATACATAATATATTATTGAGAACTTCACGAAAAAATCTATTAATATCCACTCTTTGTGCGAGGAAGTTAATGTTGACATCCACACACTCCATAAAATTACTGAACAAGTTAAACCATTGATAAATGACCGATCTACTAAAGCCAAGCTCACCAAACTTCTAAACCTCTTATTCTAATCTCTTCCACTACAATAGCCAATCACAAAGCAACTCCTCCTCGATATACTCACACAAAACATCATTATGAACTGTCAAGATATAAACATAATCCAATGGAACCTTAACGGGTTCTTTAAAAAACGCAATGAACTCGAAGTTATTATCCGTGAATATAATCCTAACATTTTTTGCTTGCAAGAGATAAATTTTACAGAAAAACATACGCCTCACATTCAAGGTTACAAGTGTTACAACAAAAATCGCTCTGACTATATCCGAGCATCTGACGGAGTTGCCATATTCATTGATTCATCCATCCCCAATAAAGAAATCCCTCTTACTACAAATTTGGAGCAGTTGCTGCAACCTTTTTAAACCATAACACTATAACCACAATTTGCAAATCTATATTCCAAATCAAACAGATCTGCGACTCGAAGATTTTGACAATATAATTAAACAACTACCATCACCTTTTATTATAACCGGTGACTTTAACTCCCATAGTGAGTTATGGGGTTCAGAAAAAACCGATGATAGAGAGAAAATCATTGAGAAAGTATTAGATAACGACAATATAATTATTCTCAACAACGGGGACCCTACAAGATTCAACTCAGGTAACGGTAGTTTCTTCGCCATTGATCTAACCTTTTCAAACCCTTCATTCTCGCATCAGCTTGGATGGCAAGTCATCCCACAAATATACAGCAGCGATCACATATCTATACTAATAACCATCTATAACAAAAATAAAAACAAAAATTACGAAAACAGCTCACTAAAAAGATGGAACCTAAAGAATCCCAACTGGTCCCTTTTTTCATCAATAATTGAAGAGGATATAAAACAATTAGATCCAAACAATACCGACATATTATCAATGGTCTCACTATTAACAAAAATCATAATCTCAGCCGCTAGAAAATCAATTGGGGAATGTAACTCCTAGTCTCCAGAAGCATCGCGTCCCATGGTGGAATAAAGAAATTGGCGATATAATAATTAAAAAAAAAAGCACTCAAAAAATTCCAAATTACTAAAGACCTTACTGATTTCATCACCCTAAAAAAACTCAGAGCTCAAACCAGACTCTTAGTCAACAAATACAAAAAGCTATCATGGAAATCGTTTGTCTCCGAAATGAATACCATGACTGATTAAAAAAAAAAACCTGGAACAAAATACGTATTTTAAAGGCTATAAGCAGAGACAAAAAATGCTATCTAGTTGAGAATGACATGCTGATATCAGACCCCCAAACAGTCGCTGATAAATTAGCTAGGTATTTTTATGACAACAGCAGTGACCAAAATTATGATACTGAATTTTTCAGTATAGAAAAAACAAAGGAACCTAGGGCACTCGACACTCCTCACCAATATCAGAACTTTGACAGATATCAAATCCTCATTAACTCGGAAATCACAACCTCAGAATTTGAAATTGCATTATCCAAGTGTAACAGCAAAAGTCCAGGACCGGATGGTATACCCTTTTCCTTCCTACATAACCTTCCTAAGATCGGAAAAACATTCCTTTTACTAATTTTTAACTTAATATGGAGCTCCGGCATCATTCCCCCTGATTGGAAGCATAGCTGCATTTTACCCATCCCCAAAGACGGAAAAGACAAATTCAGTACATCCGGATACCGCCCTATTTCACTACTCAACACAATGTGCAAACTTATTGAAAAAATAAATTACTGAAGCCCCGACCAGAACGGTTTCAGGCACCACCGCAGTACACACCTCTCACTAATGAAAATCCAATCTGAGATTGTAAATACCATGCAGAATAATCAAACTTTGGGAATGGTATGTCTTGATATTGCCAAGGCATACGACACTGCCTGGAGACCGCACATTATCACGAACCTCCAAAAAATCTTATCTAAGGGAAACATGTTTAATTTTATTAAAAATTTCCTGTCAGATAGAACATTTCATGTCAAAGTAAATCAGCGGCTATCATCAATTTTTTACCAACAAAATGGTTTGCCACAGGGATCAACATTATCCGTCACACTTTTTCTCATTTCAATAAATAATATAACTAAATCAATATCTAGCCCCGTTAAATGCATGTTATATGCTGATGACTTTAACATTATGTGCAGAAGCACAGAACTTTGTACCGTTCAAATTTACAAAGAACACTTTATAATCTCTATGAATGGTCTCTTAAAACTGGATTTAAATTCTCGGCAAGCCAGTCTCAATGCATAGTATTTACAAGAAAAAGGAAACAAAATAAATTAAAACTTAATATGAACAATAATCTAATTCCCAATAATAACATGGTTAAAGTACTCGGAATTACATTCGACTCAAAAAATAACTGGATTCCCTATATACAAAATTTAAAAAAAGCCTGTTCATTAAGATTAAACATAATGAAGATGTTAGCCCACACAAGCTGGGGAGCATCGTTTTCGACTCTATCTATAATATATAAATCCCTTATTTTATCTAAACTCGAGTACAATGCATTCCTCATTATCAATGCGAACAAAAATGGCATAAAAATGTTAGACACGATTAATAATGCCGGAGCAACTGGAGCTTTTCGGTCCAGTCCTATTGATAGTCTACTCAACATTGCCAACATACGCCTCTCCATATAAAACGTCAAGAAATTGCATGATTCTCGCTATCAAACTCGCCAGGGATAGAATGCTATCCTCCCTAAACTCTTACCCGTCCTTACTAGCAATCGCTAAAAAAAATAATATCAATTTAAAAAATATTCTTACATCTCAACTCCCTACCTTCCCGCCTTGGACATCACTTTTGAATATTATTGACACCAGTCTTGCTGAACTTCCTAAAAACTCAACTAGCTCACATGTATACATCCAAAACTTTAAGAACACAATATCGTAATACCCTAACTATACGGAAATATACACTGACGCCTCTAAATCAAAAAATAATGTGGGAATCGCATTATACACAGAGATCAGGTAATAACATATAAACTGTCAACAGAATGATCCATATACTCAGCGGAAGCAATCGCCATCTTAAAAGCATTTGCATACGCACTTGAAATACAAAATCAAAATTTTATTATTTTAAGTGATTCCCTAGTACAATTTCTAGTATAGCAAACACACACAAGCCTAATGACATTGCAAAGAAAATCCACATCTTCATTTCCTCCCATCTATCAAAAGGGAACTTGGTTAAAATAATGTGGATACCAGGCCATTCTTCAATTGATGGCAACGAAAAAGCAGATATGCAAGCAAACAGCCTCCTCAACGTCTCTAGGCATCACTCCGCTCACCACTTTGCAAGATACCATAAAATCGATAAAACACATATCAATACAAGCTTGGCAAAATACATGGGCAAAACAAAAAACAAAACTGAACGAAATTAAATCAACCGTTCTTCACTGGCCTAACTCTTTTCCTGATAGGAAAAAATAAACTATCATCAACAGACTAAGAATAGGCCACACTAGAATAACACATGGTTACCTAATGTCCCGAGATGAGCCTCCCGTGTTTTTAAATTTCTTTTAAGTGAGGGCACTTAAAGTTCAGGATGCCCGAATGTTATCAATAATGAGATATGATTGTCATGGTAGAAGGACAGTTAGTCTACATTGTGCGAACGACTCGGGTGGTCTATTGTTTGACACTGTTTCGCTGGTCGTTTTTTTTTTATGAGTAATTATTGTGTTAATAAATATCTATCAAATTAAACCTATGAGTTACTTTTATTATGACATGTAGATGAGGCTGAAAATGTATTTGAAGGTGTGTACTCTAAACTGTGTGATAAGATGTCATCAACAGACTGCAGGGCTCTTCGCTTGAAAAGTCGTACTCCTTCGTCTGACATTTTGAGAAGATCTGGTAGCATGCTAAGTAAAAATATTTTAAAACCTTCTGTTTTTGGATCCTGCTTCATATGATCAGATGAATTTAGCACTCTGGCTCTTTTGGTTTCGAAGTATTCGAGGAATGCTTTATCAACTGGGTTTTTAAAGCCACGTTTTCGGTTTGGCAGATTTGATGGAAAAGGCTCAGGCTGACTGTGAGTAGTGTTCTTCTTGCTTTGAAACATTTATTATAAGTTTATTATACCTGTCATATTCACAGTTTTTCCAACTTCGTTCCATGCTATTTCCGTCTCATCCTTCCTAGAATAGCCAGGAAGAGTGAAGTTGTACAAAATCGGATGTTTCTCCACTTCTTCTACAAACTTTATGTTAAGTTTTTGTTCGTTTATTGTTTAATTTATAAAGGAAAATTAAACTAGGAAATATTTGATTTTAAAAAAATCACACAATTCGAAGTGACGCAACTTGAAAGTGACTCGACAGAAGAATCACTTGGAACTGATCACTCACGCGTTAGTAACTAATTAGTAACCAGTAGCGTCGTCTGTTGTGTTCCATTGGACAACATAGTTAGTGACTAAACGTAAACTGGTTAGTGATTTGCGTCAGTAATTAGTTTCTAATGAATAGCTCCGTGTGTAGAAGGCCTTAGAGTAATAAGCCTATAGAGACGGAATTATGCATGAATCATTAAAATGATAGTGAAACAAAACTGAACACCATTGTACATCTCTTACAACTCCACTAGATAGCGTTAAATGTTGTTATATAAATTTGTGAATAAACCACAAAAAAAGTACACATTTATGTAAAAAAATATTTTATTCAAAATTACGACGTATAATATGGGACATGGGTTATACATTATTCTTGCATTATATGATGGTAATATATATTAATTTAAACTTTACTTATTAACTTTTTCTTAATGTTAGTTTTTAATAAAGGTTTAATTACACGAATCAATATATTATTATTATTAAAGTATACTGGTCAGCTGTATTTGAAGGGTCCGGTGCAAGAACCGGGTATCTTCTCTTTTTGAAATTGTTCGGGAGAAACAAATAACCAAATTATTTGATTTCTAACAGGAGCATAAGTATTTTAAACACATATTTGAATTCTCCAAATGAAGAGCTATCTATACATGGATACATATTTACATTTTAGATTATTTTAAGGACATAATTTAATTAGTCAAGATAAAGAAACATAGAGATACCTGGTTATTGCACCAAAACGGAATTTTTTTCCCCTATTTTGACTTAACAATTTAAGGTGAAAATATAATCAGAAATAGTTAAGTAGTAACATTAAAACTATGTATCATAAGCTATGTTATACAACATAGTATAGAAAAATACAACAAATTATTGATTCATAATAACGAATTAACTAAAAACTACGAAGATACCCGGTTATTGCACCATAATTCATGATTTTCCCAATTTTTTTTTTTCGTGAATTTTTTCAAAAGTATTGAGAATTGGACCTTTTCAAAGTACAAACTAGATTCACTTTTCTATCAAAAAAAATACTGAAACCAAAATTAAAGTATTTCTATTGATAAAAAAGTGTTAAAAAACGCACATTGTAAAATCAATCGCTTCATTCAGAATCTAATACAGTGGTTACTAGGTTACTAGTTATTATTATCCAGTATAAAAAATGTAATTTAAGTTAAAAAATAAACAACTTACTTTAATTTTATAAAATTAAACAAAATTAGATATTATAGGTTAGGTAGCATAATAGGTAGTATAGTTAAATAAAATATTCAAAATATAAAATATAACAACTTACTATCTACTCGTACCTTATTAAATTAAAAAAAGACTAACTAGATAATACAAGATAAACAAAATATTATTTGAAATACGAAATACAACTTTTATTTAATAATAATTATTATAAAAAGTAACTATATATGCTAGTTAAACAAAATATATAAATACGAAATAAAAAAAATGTATCATTATAATATAATGCAATGCTAATTTAACAAAATTTAAATAATACGAAATAAAACAATTTTTACTTTATAAAAACTTAAATAAACAAAGAAAAAATGATAAAAAATAACATTAACAATAAAATAAACATTTTGTTTATAATGTGATGTTAATATTAGAAACATTATTTACTTTTATATTATATTATTAACTTATTTAGTTTTTTAAATATTGCTCATCATTCAGCTTCAACAACTAGATTATTGTAGAACCACAAATTTTCAGGTGGAACATATTTCGCTGCAAGGTCTTGGACATCCCGAAATTTAGCCTTTTATTTTTAAAACTTCTGGGTGTAATAGAGGCAAATTTTCTTCGGGGAACTTTAATATTGCAGATTTTGTTTGTAATTGAAATTTCTTCGAATCCTACTGAATTTCCGTATACACTACAAAATAAACCCTCTTTTTTATATTCCATACACCTATAGGCCATAATGGAAAACTTTTGGTCTTCCACACTTTTTACAACTTTTTTATACAATGGTTTTGTATAATCCGAAAAATTGAAAATCATATCTCTGGATACACCTATGAAATTGAATTTTTTCGATGTTTTTTTAACAATCTCTTTTTAGGAACCTGGCAAGTATAATCGTTCATGTTTCCTCTTTACCTATTCTATTAATCCAAAAAATCGATCATACGGTAAAAAGCTATGACTGGCTTTGGATACCGGTGAGTGATACTTTCTATGTTGAAACACTTAGATTGAATAACTGTATACAAATATTGGAATAAAGCGTTGTTTTTATTCTGTGAGCTACAGTTGTCCGTAAATATATATAAGTGTTTTACACCTGGGGTGAGTAAATTTTTAAGAAAATGGTCAATAAAACTTATAACATCATTTTGGCCTTTTTTGCCTATCGATTTGTCATATATATAATGGTAAGGTTTACCAGTCTTCTCGGAATAAATACAAAAATGATAAACCCATATTTGACGTTTATAAAATATGTCTCCACACGGAATGTGTGACAGTGGCATATTTTGTTTAAAATCAAAACTTAATAATTCAACTTCTTCATCTGATTTGGATTTTTGAACAAATGATTTTGTTGGAATTATAAACAAAACACTCTATATAATGTAATGTATAAGTAATATATTCACACTGTAGTTCACCAGACGCTGACTATACATTTTTATAATACTACAGCATATATGTCTTGTGTAGTGTAGCCGGGTATACATAGTCGTTGATTTATATTACGCCTCGTAACACTATTGTACATCGTATCATTATACTTACTATCATATTATATATGTCCGATCTTATTATTATTTACCTTTAACTTCTGTATATCTGTGTACTTCAACAGATTTTAAGTCAGTATAAAATACTTCTGCTTTTCTTATATGCACCTCTTTTTCTACCTAAAACTGACGTTTTGTTTCGTGGTCAATTAAATTTTTTAAACGGTCAAAAGTTTGACATGTATCTGTTTTTGGCTTTCTTTTACCTCTTTTAACCTAGCCCTGAAATAACCTGTATAGTTTGCGATCAATTATCGTGCGGTAAATTGCAATTGCGATCAATTGTCGCACGGTAAATTGTTTACGATAAACCGACAGATAGCTACGTTCGACCGACGTCAGCGCTGACCGTCGGTCAAGCACTAAATCCAGCCTTAACGTTTATATATTGATTTTTATTAGTTGAGTGTTGGATAACTATTATATTCCAGACGCTTAATTAATTTATTACTAATAACATTTACATTATTTGGTGTACAAAAACATGAAATATTATTGTCATGCACTCAAGTACACGAACACAATACTTTGCGACACAAACGTCGTCGAGAAACATTTTTATATGATATACAGCACAACCCGTTAAAGCTACCGAGAACAACCAAACAATATAAATACGATATAATGGATAAATGGGCTTCGAATCAAACATCAGTGCTTTACGTAATATAGTAGGTAAACGGTGGTATATGTGTAAATTTAAGCAAAAAAATAGAATAAATATCTCGTACGTGGTACATCGGCCGGCGTTTGCGATCCTGTGTGAGAAAATAAAAAGCGAAGAAAAACGTCCGGAGGACCGTCGTCGGCAATCGTACTCGTTAGGTATAGCGATCGCGACCGCTACAAACGCAAACGGTGAAAAAACTGTACACGTGCGGCTTTCAAAAGACGCACCACGCACATTACGCGAATATGAAAAGAACGGTTTGGAAAAACTCTGGGAAAGTCTTAAAATCCTGTGAAAAAGTGGAAAATATTCGAAAAATTGCGCTAGTAGAAATAATAATAATTAATATAATCGACCGCCCGACGCACAATGCACATAGACCTTACGACATAGAGCTTTTTTCTATGCGACCACAGCGCATTCTTCATATAGTAAACGAACTATTTTTCACGTTTTAATATACAAAGATAAAGAAGAAGATTTCATACAAAAAGTTAACGTTTACGATGAATTAAAATTAATACAAAATGTCTATAATAATAGTTTATCTTATACATACAATTCTCGTGTCACAATGTTAGTTACTATACTCCTCCGAAACGGTTTGATCGAGTTTTATGAAATTTTATATGCATATTCAGTAGGTCTGAGAATCGGCTACTATCTAAGTTTGTCTGCTGTGCGATAAGCGGTTCCGAAGTTATGGCATCTTCAGTGTTATCAGTTGAGGTAAGCTGCAGCGCCGCAGCAGTATACTCAACAGGCGCGGTACGGGTTCATGATATTTATTTATTTTTGTTGGAATTATCGACTTTCATTAAAATTAAATAATATTGTTATTATTGTCAGATCTGTTATCGTGTATGCATGCACGACAATAATTCCATCAACAGTCGTATTTGACGTGGTGCACACGACCGGTGACGAGTGATGACAAAGTGCCGCCACTGAGTAGTTTTTCCCGTTTATTTTTTTAACTCCAGTCGACTATTTGTTATTGTACGTATTCACGTCTCCACGTTGACGACGTTAAATGAAATTGACGTGCGTCTATGGCATTAAACGTTTAAACGATTTTTGATATTTTTTTTACTACGATAAGTACATCTTATAATAAACCTTGTGTTAAATTTTAAAGATTTTTTGCAATTTTTTTTTTTACAGTCATTTAAAAAAAAAAAACTTAGAAAAATCGAAAATTTCAATTGTCTATAAATTTTTTTTTTTTTTTTTTTTTCTTTATTAATATATATACAATCTGTACACAAGGCACAATAAGAATATAGGCTATAATATTACAGGAGGAAAATCTTGAGTGAAGAAGCCACCCACTGATGACACTTCGTCTTTTATTTTACATACGTATATGTTATTTTAACTTATACAAATATTTTTTTTTTTTTTTTTTTTTTTTTTAAGGGTTTAGTAGGTCTCTGCACCATTTACGCTTGAGACGCCGAGGAGGGTTACCAGGGATGGTTAATACACCTAGATTTTTTATGAGTGGGTTTGGATGTGAGTTAAGGCGTAGGTGGAACCGTTTGTAGTAATTTTTTGCCTCTTCCTGGATTGTTTTCATATGCAGGTCTTTATGAAGTGTGTGATTTGACACATATGGTGGTGAATTGGTTATTTTCCTTAACGCTATATTTTGGAACCTTTGGATTTTATCTAGATTAGAATTTTTCGCATTGCCCCATAGCTGTAGGCCGTAAGTCCAAATTGGCTTTAAGAGAGATTTATAAAGAAGTAATTTAATATTTAATTTTGAATGTTTGTTGTTGACAATTAGGGTTTTGAGCATTCGTAATCGGGAGTTTAATTGTAATCTTTTGGCTTTGATATGGTGAGCCCATGTAAGACGGCGGTCGAGAGTTAGTCCGAGATATTTAACATTTGGGGATGGGGGAATCTGAGTACCAAAAAGCGTTACTTCAGGACATGGTGTTAATTTAAGTGTAAATGTAGTATGTACAGATTTGGATTGGTTAATTTTAAAACGCCACTTTTTGTACCAGTCTTCCATTAATGAAAGATGGTTTTGTAGGTTTTTGGAGGCTATAGTAGGATCTGGACTGGATGATATTATGACTTTGTCAGTCCGCATAGTCTGCTACCAATGTGTTGGGTGTGGTCGGTTGGTCAGATGTATAAATATTGTACAGAATTGGGGAGAGGATTCCACCTTGCGGAACGCCTGCTGCAATTCCTGCTATATTAGAGTCAGAAGTACCAAAATGGACCTGGAAGTAACGGTCTGTGAGATATGATTTGAGTATAATGTAGTAAGTTGGGTGTAGAAACTTTTTTAATTTGTATAACAGACCTTCATGCCATACTCTATCAAAGGCCTGGGATACGTCAAGGAATGCGCAGGTGCAGTAATGTTTTTTTTCGAGGGCAAAGGAGACAGCGTCAACAACTCTATGGACTTGGTGAATAGTCGAGTGCTTAGCACGAAAACCAAATTGATAGTCGGGTAAGATTTTTTTATCAAACATAATAGGAAGGATACGTTTAAGCAGAAGTCTTTCCAGTATTTTGCCGAAAAATGGCAATAAACTGATCGGTCTATAAGAATTTAAGGAGTCAGGTGGTTTGTTCGGTTTAGGGATTAGGATGATTTTAGAGTACTTCCAGAGAAGGGGGAAGTAAGAGAGTCTTAGAGTAGCATTGAAAATGTGGGTAAGTAGAGTGATGGCACGTTTGGGTAAGCATCTGGCGACTTCCGCTGTAATTAAGTCGAATCCTGGGGATTTCTTAAGTGAGTATTTTTGTATTGTATATTTTAAGTCACTGGGCGTCAAGTGTTTAACTGGTGGAGACATAGGGAGAGAAGAGTCTAGATACATTTGTACAGTGTTTGTAGTAGCTAGTGAAAATGTTTCAGGGTGAGGTTGAAAAATTTCATGAAGATGATTTTTAAATAGTTCAGCTTTTTCAGCGTCAGAAGAAGCAGGACTACCATCCGGGTTTTTTATTGGGGGCAATGAGGCTTTGTATTGAAGAGTTTGTTTTGTTGCCTTCCAGAGACTCCCATCCTTAGCCGAAAGGTCAGTTAAATGGTTTGCAAATGAAATATCTTTATTTTTAGATAAAACTTTCTTGAGTGAGTTAGACAAGTTATTGTATTTTTGTTTAAGAGATGGGAGACGGTACCGTTGGTATAGGGCTCTTGCTCTCCGTTTTTCCACTATAAGTGTTCGTATATGACTTGGTAAAGAGGGTTGATATGAGGAACAATGACTTACTACAGAGGAGGTTGACCATGCCGCAGACTGAATTATATTTGTGAAGCTATTTACTGCTACATCAATATCATCCGTGGATTTTAATTTGATATCAAGTTTTATATTTTGATTAACAAGATCATGAAATTTATATCGATCAGTTGTGGCATTGAAGAGTTTAGGAGGTTTCGGGCAAGTTAATGGATATGCGTTGAGTGTTAGTATGACTGAAGAATGGTCTGAATTTAAGTCCAAGATATTATCAGTAGAGTGAAATAGGTTAGATGGGATTTTTGAAACAAATATGTCAAGTATATCTGGGTTTTTACGAGCAGAAGTTGGCCAGTAAGTAGGGCCAGGGGGAGCAAGTATTTTAAGTTTTTTTATACATGTGAAGTCTCGTAAGACAAGACCACGTGGGTTATTCGTACGACATCCCCAACTTTGATGTTTGGCGTTAAAGTCACCTCCAACTATAAAATTGTTGCCAAAAGTACAAAAATAGTTATTAAAGTCTGCAACTGTAAGTATATGTTTTGGAGGTGAGTATAGTGCAGCAATTGTTACAGGGATGTTATTTATATTAATTAAAACCGCACATGACTGTAAGAAATTCTGACAGAAGTTTGGGAGAATTTGGAACGCTATGGTGGATTTAATTAATATGGCAACTCCGCCGTGAGCCGTATTATCTGGGTGATTGGCTTTCAGTAATTTGTAACCTGGAATATGTACGTTAGAGTATTGAGTAAAATGTGTTTCGGTAATTAATGCGATATCAATACGTTGGTTTTGTAGTACTGATTCGATTTCATTTACATGATTTCTTAGGCCGTTTGCATTGAATAATAAAATTAAAAGAGATTTGTTTGTGTATGTGTTATTAATCATTTTTTAGTATCTAAAAGACTAGTTATTACTTTGGTAAGTAGAGATATTAAAGGATTTATTAGAGATTTGAAATCCTCTAGAAAGCTTGTTATTGTTTTATTGATATCAGCTGACGGTGAAGGCAGATGGTGATTTGAGGATTGGCCTGAAGTGGCCTGTGCATAGGATAGGGTGGGGTTTGTATTAGTGTCATGAGCAGGGTGGCTGTCTTTTACAATACGTGACTTATCTCTAATATTATCTGATAAAAAAAAATTATTAGTGGCAGGTTTCTTACGTCTTTGGAGGTCCTTGTATACCGCACATCCTTTATAACTGGCTGGATGGCTCCCGTGACAGAGTGCACATGTTGGTGGGGTATCGCGTGGATTTGGACAGGCGGATGATAGGTGGCATGCGCCGCAGCGAACACATCGTGGAGGATAGCCGCAGTACGTTTTGGTGTGACCGTAGTTCTGGCAATTTAGACATTGGCTTATAGTTTTGGCTTTGAAAGGTTCTTCTACTTTAATTTTTGTATGTAATAGAGATGTCAATTTATAAATATCGTTTGATTGGCTGCAGGGTTCCAGGTCGACAAAAAAAAGTGGTAACGGGTGCTTATTTGTTTTATGTAAAACATTGGTAATATTTCTTACTTCAAATTGACGAAATTCTAATTCAGATTTTATGAGACTAGTAGGCGTCGATGGATGTAAGTTGCGAATTACAACTCGGACAGGTTTGTCTTGTTGAAGTTGGTAGGTGTGGTATTCGGCTTTTTCTTCCTTTAAATACCGTATTAGTGATCTATAAGCGTCTGGAGTGCTGGTTTGAATTTTTAGTCTATCTGTAGATGATTTACAGACAAAGTTTTCAACACCGATTAGCTCTATAAGTACTGTGCATAGTTCCGGAAAGTTCTCGACGCCTCTTACGAAAACTGGAGGAGGAGCTTTGATTGGCGGAACATTTGTATTTGCACTATCAGTCTGTGTGTTATTGGTATCTTCGTTATTTTTGGTATTATCATTGAGCTGGTTGTCATTTAGACCGTCCATCTGATTTGAGTCCTGATCTTCGTTTGAAGCGAGAACCTCAAAACGATTTGCTGACGCGAATATTTTTTTTTTTGGTTTAGGTTGATGAACACTTGGAGAGTTCGGCGTAGAGTTAGAAGAACTAGAGTGGTTTCTTTTAGGTTTTTGCTGTATGGTCCAACTTTCATCTGATTGCCTATTCTTGCTTACAATTTTTATCGGAGATACGATATTATTATTTTTACTGTTCATTTTGATTAAAATGAGTTGGATGTAAATAGAATAGAATTAATGAGTTTCTAAATAGTATAATATCAGTCAATCGCAGTCGCGATAAGAACGATGATGAAGACGGTGGGTTGCGATAGCTTAATTAGATTGTTGTATAATAACGAGACCGCCGAGGCGGCCGCCGATGAGACCGTATGCGTTACACTGACAATATTACTGAGGACGTAATATTTTTATCGTTTATTGTGTGCAGACTTTAGTTAAAATAGAAGAGTAAATAGAACTTAGTCTATGTCACATCTTTGATTAACCGGATAGAGAGAAAAACACAATAATAATAAATTAATGAACATTATAGAAAGATTAATTAATTAGCTTAGGCGCACTATACACACGTGCGTACCGATCGGCGGCTATCGCGGAACTGTATTGTCTATAAATAACTTAAAAAAAAAAAAAGTCAAGATATTTTGAAAATTTAATCGTAAATAGATAACGCTAATATAAACATTTGATAAAAATGTCAAGTATTTATAATGATTCATTTTTGAGTTACAGCAAAATCAAAAATTCGATTTCATCGAAAAGTGGTTATGCTTAAAAATTACTGGAAATTTTCTACTTTTGATTAAGTACCAACTAGATAAATTTTCCATTTCAAAGAGGGGCTGAAGTCAAAAATCAAAGCATTGTTTCTACTCTAAATCGTGATGACAGGCACAACAATAATAAAATAAAAATAAAACATACATCATTGTAAAATCAATACATTCCTCACTTCGTTCAGAATCTAAAATAAAATCTAAGAACTAGTTTTAAAAAATACAATTACATTTTAATAAAATAAAAAATATTCATGTACTTAAGTTGTTCGACCATAAAAAATGTGAAAAATGTATAAAGGGTATAATACGCATAGACGTATAACAAGATACTTGTGGGGTGGGGGGAATTTAAGTAACATTACGCTAGATCTCTCGTGGTTTTTTAGAAATTTTTCGTAAAAATGTGTCGTGTAAATCCATGCTAATTAGTGGCTTAGTTTTTTTTAATAAGTCCAATGAGGAGGGCTAGTGTAATGTACGTAATTTACGACTAATGAAACGACAAGGCTGACTGCCGAATGTATAAGAAGTTGCCTATAAAATGTTCCTTGAAATGTAGTAGTTTGAGCGTTTTGAGGTCCCCATCATTAAAGACATGGTTTGCATTTACCTTTGTTATTTTTATAACATCAATGTATACAAATTATAATTTTTAATCGCCTACATATGTTTTTGTTAATTATTGTTATTTTTGATTAAGTTTCCGATCATATTTTAAGAATTGATGGGTAACATTCCAAAATGTATTATTGCCACTTTTCATATTCTTCAGGAAACATGATTTTTTATTGTGAGAAGTTAGAAACGTTTTATTTTGTTGGATCACTTTAAATAAATATAAATCCCTACAGTTAAAATAATAACATGGATTATGAATAAAAATAAACTTAAAATTAATAATAAACTCAATGTATATTTTTATAACATATGGACACACACATATATATATATGGATACATATAGTGCGTTTTAATTTACTAAACTTTCATTTTAACATTATAAATAGTACGTAATGACGAAATTTGGATATAAAACGTTTTGAAAATAATCATGGAAATAGTTTATTTTGATATATTTCTATAGCCTGATTTTTAAAATACCATGGGCAATTAGGACAAACTGTTAAACTGTTATTAGATAGAACGTTTTAACAAATGGCAATAGTGCATATTGACGCAATTGTGATATTTTAAATCGATATATTATTGAAAAATAGTACACTTGGGCATAATCCGATAGTTATAAACTATTCTCCGCCATTTTTTGGCAATAGTACACTGTCGCTCCTCAGTTACTTATCGTACAGTCATACCTGATAAATATGGATAAACGTGTTTAAAGTTGTTCACTAAAATGTTTTTGAAATGCTTCTGCTCCATATAATGCGATGGATAAAATGCAATTATAACTATATACCTACCACTATATGCCCAAATGAGTTTTAGTTAAAACTATACCTATAAATAATAATATATAGATTTTGATAAATGTATAAACTTAAAAAAACGTATTAAAAGATAGTACCTATATTTTTTTCGGAATTCATGGATTAGTTTTTTTTTTTTTTACTCAATAATAATATAACCACATAGATACTAACGATCGTACAATATTTTTTTAGTATAGATACTAGACTTCACTTCGTAAATACCGAATGAATATTTTCTTTAATAATATCGCAATGGAGAAAAAAATAAACTAACTATTGAATCAGTAAAAGGCATAATAACATAAAAAGTTTAATCTTTAAGTTTAATTCTTAACTAGTTTGGATTTCCATAAATATTTATTAAAACCCAACTACAAAAATATATCATTAAGTATTGGAAATTCTAATCATTTTGTATAAACAGACTAATATGTGTGTATTTACTGGTATAATTTATATTACTATATTTTATGTAATAATATCATTAAAATGCAAGCATTTTTAAATATTCCAAAAAATGTTATCTTATTGGCCAATACACAAACATGTTATTATTACATCACAAGCGGAACGACGACAGTCGACAATATTAATATTTTAATAATATTTTTCTAAATTGTGATCACGATGTGGGTCCTATAGTGGCTATAACCCATTAATAATAGTATAATTTATGTAATTTAATACGAGTATATAATTTATTCCACATTTATAATAAAGTAACTGTAGTAGAAGCGGAAGTGTATAGGTTGTTAGTAAGTTATCTTGCAAATAGTAAATTCTAAACAAGCATCGTCGTCGTTTTGTACATTGTTTATAAAAATTTAAATACACACACACACGATAATGATATTATACAAATAACAAATACATAAAACATAATTATTTAGTATATACACAATAAGACAAAGAGTAGGTACACAAATAATATTATGACGACTGCGGCCATACAGCCAAGAGAAGGTATATGACTTTTACCACGACGGTACTTGTCGTGTGTGTAAACTGTAAATATTACGTAAATAATCGCAGATTAATATATAAAAATTACAATAATAGCGCTAATAACAGTAACAATTGTATAGCTAATGATAATGATTGTAATTTTTTTAATTTCTTTTTAGAACAAACATTGTCATTATTTTTAATTTTCGGTGGTGGCATAATATATAATATTGCATAATACTATATTAGACTGGCCGTATCTTCTAAAGATGCATCACAGTAGATCCCGTGTTCGTCTGACTTAGACCGAAAATGTGGATTAGTATTTTAAAAGCATGAGTTCACAGTTGTTCCTGTGTATACGTGTATCTATAATTAATTTCTCTACAGTAGCGGTTCCCAACACCCTTGAGAAATAGTTTATTTTTCTCGGAACCCCTTTTTTAAATAATTTAAAATTGTAATTTTTAATAATATAAATAATACAAATATAATATAAAATAATTTTCTCAATAATCACATACATCTGGCGGAACCCTAAGGTTTCGCGGAAGACACTTTGAGGAACGCTGCTCTACAGTGTCCAATGTAATTAATTAATATACCTAAGTATAGCCTATACAATAACTTATAATTTATACTACAATAAAACATACAAAGCAACATCACTAGTTTAAGATTCTGAGCAGAGCGTTGAATGTACTTATTGATTTTACAACGTATGTATGTATGGTTTTTTTGTCTGTCATCAATTTTTAGACTAGCAAAAATGCTTCAATTTTCAATTTTATGTGTGGGTTCTGGTTGTATCTAATTGGTAATTTTAGGGCCATCATTTAAAAAATATATCCCAATAATTTTCAAAATAACCAAGAAAATAAAGGATTAATGAAAACGGGAATTTTTACGCAAAACCAATAATAGGCTTAAATTTGTTTTTTCGGTGTAACTCAAAAATGAATAATCTCATTAGATACTTACAATTTTCGCCAAATATAAATATATATATATATATATTAGTATTTTCTATCCACGACAGACCATGATATCAAAATATTTTAATTCTTTTTTTGCCATTTGAAATTTGTAATTTTTTTTCTGTAAATATAGAAAAAAAAACGTTTGCCATCAAACAGCTTGAAAATTTAGTATAAGGTTTCTAATAACATTTACCTATCAAAGATATTAAAAAAACATAATCACAAATTGTTTTTATTAGCGTCGAAACTATTTTAACTATAATTCGTCAAAATCACGAATAATATGTAAATTATTTTGTAGTTGAAAACTCATAAAATGTTTTATATTTATACTTACGGTTTGAAAATTTAAAATAAGATTTCTCATAAATTTCTATTTTTAGAATTTAAAAAAAGAATGCTGATTTGTAAATCCACAATTATTTTTTATGCACATCTGAAGTTTAAATTTTAACAAAAATCGATATTCATGCATAAAATAACTATTTTTTATCTTACCATTTTTATTTTGTTGTAATTTAAAAACATAAGACCTTATGTACTTGAAATTTTATGTGATATATCTTTTTAGCTATTTATAGACATTTTTAATTATATTATAACATTTTTATAATGTTTGATAAAAATTATTCGCTGGGTCGAAAACTTTTAAAATTTAATACAAGGTTCTTTGTTTATTTATGTTATTTTAACTATTTGAAAAAATTAAAGATGCAATGGCACAGTTTTTTTTTATAAGTATTTAAATTTAAAATAATTTTGTATTTAATAATTCATAAAAAATGTTCAATTTTTATAGTTCGGGATTGAAAGTTTAATAGAAAGTTGCTTATAAGTTATATAAATAATTCATAATATGACCAAACAATTAAAAAAAATGTATATACATTTTTTTTTTAATGTATATAAATTTAAAGTTAAAATTTAGACGGTATTAGATAATTAAAAGTAGAACAACAATTTTGATAATTTGTTGTAATTTAAAATATATTATTCGTAAGTACTTGCAACTTTCAACATGTTATTTTGTATATTTTTTATTGGTACACAATGATATGATTCCCAATGCAGTATTTTGAATTTTCGACAAAAATTATTTTAACTTTCTGTATGACTAATAATAAAATCAATTAAATTAATAACAATATTTATGTAACATAAAATATTATTATACTATACGAGGTAAACTCGACACCTACTGGTTACTGTACAGCAGAGCAGACACTACTTTCCCTCTTTTTTTTTCTTACAATAATGTCTGTATAAAATATTAAGTGAATACACTAAAATTTTAAAATTAAAAATTATGAACTATATGTATTAATCTGAAAACCAGATCTAATGCACTTATATTAATATAAACCGTTTACGATATACGGACTAAAAATATATACCTATTATTATTTAAATACTTTATACGATCTTTTGAATACTTAATATTTGATAAAACATTAATCAAGGTATCTTATTTCACACTTATAATATTGTATAGGTACCTAATATCTGATTTTTTTCTACTCATTTACTAGGTATCATAAGATATTTAACATTAAATTATTTACAATGATAAGTTTTGAATATCTACCACACTTACGCATGTCACTATTAGCACCATTTGTTTATTTTCTTAATGACTTCTGTGTGTTTTACAACAAAATTATTCCACGCTCCTGAATTAATAAAAAATTACATAAAACTAATCACTTTAACATATATTATTTATTATCCATCATTAGGGTACTTTTAGATATATAATATATTTAAAGCCATCATTGCTGTAAAATGCATTATTCTATTTTGGTCATTGCATTATAGGTATTTTAAAATAAATCTTAAATATTACATATTTTAAAGTAAAATAATTATCTTTCATATTTTCTTAGATATGAAAAAAAAATAAAAGTAAATGAGATGTTGTGCCGATGATAGTAAAATATAAAACATAATAATAATAATATAATATATTATTTATTATTTTGTATAGGTAGAGGTCATTTTTCTTTTATCTTGCTTAAAAAAATTATAACTTCCAAAATTTATTATGCAACAATACAATAATTATTCTGTTAATATTAATGTATCCTCATTTTCTGATAAATGTGTTTTGGACTTAGAAGACACATTTTTTTAAATGATTTATAGTATCAACACATTATGTAAAAATGGGGACATGTGTAATATATAAATCGAAGGACCACAAACATATTATATTACATAGGTATTATACATGATGGTGAAAGAGGCAAATACATTTACTTTTAACGTTTTATTCGGTTGTACAAATCTACCTTTAAAAATCCATTCGCACAATTGGCAGAAAAACTTACATTTAAATATTAGAATATACACTTATTATGCATTATTTATTAGGTACTTATCTAATTGTTATTCCTAACTTTAAAATTGGCAAACCATTATAATGTTAACGTTATAAGGATGCATAATAATGAGGCTGTAAATGATATACAGTTTTTTTCTAATTATGTCCATAAATAACATTTTTTTGGGTTGGCTAAGTACTTGGACAATCTCCATACTACTATGGTGACCCATATATATTAAAAAGGACACGGAAACATAATTACCTCTTACTTATGCAGACTGCAGTTATGCGCTATTCATTAGACAATAAACATGAAAAAACCCTGTTTTTATAATTTTGTTCATATATTTAACATATAATTTAATTATTATTGAATATACTTTGGGTTTTAAGTAATCTAATTAAATAAATAATATGATTAATTAAAAAATGTTGTTAAAAGTATTTTACGTTCTCTAATATAAATTACGAGTATGTCCCAAGAGGCCAACTATAAATTTCATCGATAAAATAATTTATGTTATAGTAATAATTTTTAAAATGTGTTTTATATTTAATTACCAAATAATGATTCAACATGTTGAATTGTGTCAATACTAAATAATATGATTAAATGATTTTGATACAATTTAATGAAATTGGGTTATGTATCTCGTGTGTACAACCGTATAATTATTTGATAGAGAATATATAATTGGTTACCTAAATACTTTAGAACTTAAGAAAGGTGGTTATTTACACTAATGTTTAATAGTTTACTCGTATTTTTTGCTTTTTATTTTACAATTTTTTTTTTTTTACATTGTTTTATAGTTAAAGTTATATTATTTTATATCTTTTTTTCCATAACTTAAATATGATCTTTTTTTTCACAGAGTATAAACAAAGTCAGATATGAATAAACTTAACATGTATAGACTTAAATATTGTATTGTTTTGTATATCATATAGTTAAAATTCAAATGTTATCTAAAAACATAAATGTATTAAAAATATTCTATTATATTCATTTAAAATATTTACAATTTGAAAACATAATAATTATTATGTATTATTAACTACCTTAATATAATTAATAAAATAAAATGATTGATTATCGTGAAAATGAAATACATTTTCTTGTAAAGGATTTGTATTCATTCACTGATAAAATATTATAATATACAAAAATGAAACCCATCCTGGTCTAATTATAGGCACGAAGAGCTTTCATAGACAAGTAGGCAAGTATTTAAAAGTATTAAAAATAATTTTATGATTTACTCGTGTATATTATATATATGTATATATAAGTATTCGCATAGGTACCCCAGGTACCTCTATGAAATACATTTTAAAAATATTTTTAATAACTTATAAAGTAATAAGTATCATACTTTTCACTTTGTCAATAGTTATTAACAGTAGATCATAATAAATTGCAGGTGCAATATTGCATTATACATTTATAACATACCATTACGGTTGTATATGTCCGTGCAATTCATGTTTAATGTAACACTAAACAGTGTTTGCGAATGCGGAATGGCGATTAATGATTGATTTTGATAATATATCATTACTACCTACAACATAATATACTAGGTATCTAATATATTATTGACTCGTTAATTTACTCGTATATAGTCGTGTGTATCATTTATGTTTACAGCTGTATCTAGTTATAGTTTGATGATTATGATATACTATTATATTATTATACCTGCGCATTGATTCGACATTTCGACGCGACAACGGAGACCAGTGAGAGTGGCCTGAGCGGGAGCGCTACAACAGCAAACGAGTGCGCTGCCGCTGTCGTAATACCCGGTTGACCAGTTGTTACGACATACGCATTAGACTTAACGCAAATCGTTTATACACTCACTCTATATTACTTTAACGTAACTCTCTCTGTCGCCGCCGCCACCGTCAATAATATAATATTATTTTTTTCTTGTGAAGGTACTTTTTCGGGATAAAGCGTTTTTATCTCATTATATTTACTTCGTGATTTGGCAAGGTTCTTTTTTCCATCATCAACTCTATAACATTAATAATAAAATTTACAAAATAGTCATATAATAAATGCGTGGATTTTGAAGTGCATGTGTAAATGTGTGTCGTTGTTGTATGGAAGATGGATGAGTAATTTGGTGCTTAGTAGGATAAATCCTTTCAACTGAATGTACTTAATAGCGAGGGCTTCATTTGGGGGGACCAAGGTGTACGGTTGTACCCTTACTTTTAAAATAGTTCCAATTGACCTGCGCCCTAATGAAATAATGTACGATTAATAAGATTAAATTGTATTTTAATTTTTAAATTTACATTTATCAATATTGGTATATTGGTTAATCATGATTTCAACTTTAAATTTATTGATTATAAATAGAGAACGGATTTTATTGTAAATACATATTTTTATTGGAATGAAATATTTTAAATCTAATAAAAAATGTGTACGATTTAGATCATTCTAATTGAAATAAACTCAAATTTATTTTACATATTTTTACATATTAAAGTAATTTTTGATTTTTTCATTGATTTTCGCCAACGTTTAACATCATCTGCTGCGTCTAAAATAACAAGACATATAATTTTTGACAGAGATATTTTAATATGAAAAATTCAACAAGGATCTCTGAAAATTGAATACACTCCTTCTGATATAGCGAATAAAAATTATGCCCCTATCACACTTGTTGATGTGAAACGGTCTTTTAGCCAATACAAAAGTATTCTCCGACCAAACCGTCGTAATTTTTTGTTTGCAAATTTACAACAATATGTTGTTTCTCATTGCTTTGTTCCGAAATAATATAATAATTTTATATACCTATACACCATTTGTACTACTTTTATTTAATATTTATAATTATCAAATATTCATTTTTTTGTGATTTTCAATACTAATACATCTTTTCAATGTTTACATATTTTGGATTTTTTATTCCATATTTTAAGAAAAATTGATACATATATTGATTTTTTTGTTACAATAAAACCCATTCCCTAGTTATAAAAAAATATAGTGTTATCGGTTTTTATTATATTTTAGTTTTTAAATTGATTTTTACTATTTATGTTGATACAAAAATGCTATAATTCAGTCCATAATTTATGGAATTAACTGAAAACAGAATATTTACATATATCATATATGTATATTTATTTTTATATGACTGGGTGAAATTTCAAAATGGCCTGCTTGAAACCTCACACACCCACAAAAACACCTGAAATTTAACCTTGCTTAATAGCATTAATAGCCAATAGTAAATAACCACCCAAAAATTAAAATTATTCATAATTAATTGTATTATTCAAGTAAAATATATAAGTACTATAATCATGTACAGTTCTCATAAGCAAAAAAAAAATAGTTATGCATCTTATATAAGTGCAATGAAATACTACCAGTTAAATAAACCATGTTTTTATATTTTTAACGGTGTGAAATTGATTTAATTTTTTGTTCTATTATGTGATCCGTTTTTAGTTTTTTGAGTAGGAGGCCCCGAAAGTTGTATATGCTTTATCTTTATTAATTACCTCCGAAGAGGAAACGAAAGTCACGAAATAAATACGCTAATTATTTACTAAAAATTGCATCACTTCTTATTTATATTTTATTTTTTTTTAATTTAAAATAAAATAGTATTAGAGACTTGAAATTCATATCGATAATATATTTATATACTATGTCTGCACATATTACCGTGTTATTTTAAATAAAATACAGGCCGTATATATGATATTTAATGGTTTTTTTATTAATTCTTAATTTGTTATAACTTGTATTATACAATAATACGTAAGTTATGCACATTCTCGTAATCGGCGATAATGCTATAAACCGATAAGTTAAACCAAGCAAGCCCTGTAAAAATGGTATACATTAACAGGTTTTACAGGTAAATACCATAATTATTAACTATTATTTTATACTATACTGTAAATTAATAGCGTTCTCAGGAATGTCCACGGGAGAAAGAAAAATTTTTAATCAGTCCATTTTACTGAAAAAAAAATCAATTTAAATCATATCAATATTATTGAAAACCGTTAACATAAATAAATCTATACGTCATATTTCCTGAAGGTTAGAGGTTTTATTTATGCCGGCAGTGGAGCTTGAAAATTATGTTATTTTTTGTATGTATCACATATCTGCGAGGATATTTTTATGTTTCATATTGGTTGTTTTTTCTAATATTAGTCCTATTACAATAAATATAATTTAGATAATTTGATAAACAACATATTGATATCAATTTTTATGTGGAAAGAACAAATAAATTATAAGTATTCCCGAACACTAATATAGTAACATAATACCGAATTTTGGTGATATGCGGATAATATCATATTATGATTTTTTTTTTTTAAGTTCCGTTACACTCCCACTATGATAAATTGCTCGCAAACTCACCCATGTAATTAACCTGACGCGATAACACGATGCTTTGCCCTATGCACTCAGAACTCATCGAGGTTAGGTTAATCCCATTTCTAAATAATTAATAATTCGTGCAGTAATCGGTCGATTCTGCTGTTTCGTAAGGCATCGCAGTATGACGAGTACATGTGTGTTCACACTAGATTGCTACGTACCTATACGGTACCTACTTTAATTGCACAGTCCCTCTGCACTTGGACGGATTTTGCATCGAGTGCACTGCAGCGAGTATGTGCAAACATCAACTAGGCAAATTATTAAACGCGTGCGCGTAACTCGATATATTATATTCTGTGATTATAAGTAGGTATTATTGAATGCATTATTACTATATATATATATATATATGACTGCATGTGTATAATATTATATATATATAGTGGTAGGTATCTACCACTTACGGCTGAATGATAATATTATACTACTTTCATTTTTTTCTTCTCGCACCGGTCGCCGCCGCCCCGCTCGCGCTCACTCGCTTTACCCGCACATTCACCGTGCTGCACATCACACGCGGCCAACCGCCGATCGTCCGCTACAGTTGCTCGCCCGCGTCCGGCAGATCAGTCAGACACATTTTTTTTTCCTGTACGCGCTCGCTTGCACGCCCGCACACACGTCGTTCTCGTATGCTTATATACATAAATATAAGTACGAAATACGCGTATATAATAAGCGCCGGCACCGCTGCTGCTGTTGGGACGTCGTATAATATCTGTCGCGTGTGTGCGTGTGTGTGTGTGAGTGTGTGTGTACACTGTACGCGAGTGTGCGCGCAAACACAACAATCACACGGTATATCAATAAGACAATAGCATATATCTGCAGTTATATTTCAAAGCCGTATTGTAGCAATTATACAGCTGCAGCACTGCAGTAATCGGCGCGACCGGTGTAGCACGAGGGAGACCGTGCCAAACGCGGTCATCGCGACTGCAAGTGACAGAGCAGAGTCGCGCCCGAAAACACAAACGATCGACTGACAAAAAGGTATATCATTATTATTATTATTATTATCATCATCATACGTACATGCGTACATAATTTACCATCTCAAGACGATCAATGACATTTTGACGCGTCGACAGATCTCGCAGCGAGCCATAGTATTCATAGTATTTCAAACACATACCCCTGTGACGGGGTTACACCTGTACTGCGCCACCGCGAAGTGCATAAAGCACGCGAACGTCGTGTATGCGACTTATCTTTATTTCTTTATATACGTGTATCTAAATAGGTCTATACCTATACCTATACCTAGGAGGAACGTACACTATACATATTATATTGATTGTACATAGTATAGGCTATATGTATATTATATTCGTTTCAGTATCATCGAATCGGTGGATACAATGCATTTTTTGATTGCGTTTTTCGTTACGTGTAATCGAGTAGGTACATCAATAAATTAAACGTGCTCACATGTTCATTAGATCCGAAATCCAAGATAATAATCGGATCGCGCAACGCGCGTGATTTTATTTCCCGACCATATACTTCCTGTTCGTCTGTTAGTAAGTCTTCTAAATTTTACGATAATATCAATACATAATATACGTTTTAAATAGGTACAGCTGTGAAACCCGTTTAATTGCGGGTAAAAGTCTTAGCAATAAATATTGTCGTGTATAACTACGGGCACGCGAATAATATAACAACTCGTCGAACGAGACATACGTACCTACGTAATAAAAACACTATACGTACGCACGCGTCTATAAGACGACCACACGCATAATAAACACGTCATGGCGCGAAACTGTTTTTTTTTTTTTTTTTATTCGGCGTTACGTGATTCTAATTAAGAATACGAACCCGATGTATCTGTATACATTGGTAATAAATGGCTTTCGGTGACGTTTACTCTCTCCAATTCCTAACGACTATAAATCTCGATTTATTAAAAAGTTTAAAAAGCTTTTCGGACATAATTTAGGTAGTAATTTAATATGTATATTTTTTTAATATTTAAAATACGAACATTTATAAATCTATACGAAATGTACAATGTGTATATACATAACAATAACTATAATTGAGGGAAGAAATCAAGTAATTAAATTTTACTGTAATTTCAAATATCTTTCGAAAAAATCGTTATAAATTATTAATGTGATTGAATAACTGGTCTTGACTATTTTTAAGTAAATCGAAGGCCGCTTCGGAAATCAAAAACATGTATTTGTGTGTCAACTTGAATTTAGTTAAATAATGTCATACGATAATACGTAACATGTGTAATATATTATGATGTACTATTATGTAAATGTGTAAAAAAAAAAGAGCGGAAACTTGTTGTCGAGATCCAGGCAGTTTTTTTTATGTATGTGCACTATTATACTATAATTATGCACAGAGATGACGGTGCTCAGCCTGACACATTGGGTGTCCGGTTTTTTTATTTTTTTATTTTTCGTCTTTCACTTTTAATATATTTTTTATAACCGTCATCGCCGTTTTTCCGTTGCCAATCGCGCTGACATCATGACGAGTTCGTATTTATTTATTTTGTGTATTTATGGTTTTATTATATTTTTATTAGTCATTCCACCGTTCCATTGCTCGTCGCTGTCGACCGTGGTTGCATAATTTCTCTTCAGCAAAAAAGTACACATAACGTGTGCAGTAACGTCATTATCGTATATTTATTATCATTATTTAATAACCGGACCACAGTACCAGTATCGTTCGCCGAATGCACTCACTCTCGGAGTAGATTGCCGTCGTTGTTGGAACGATGACGACTATACGTAGGTATACGTACTACCTATATGTTACTATAATGCCGATGACGACTTTCACCGCTCCGACCACCATTGCCCACGACGTTTCACTCTTTTATTTTAAACATACGCTATTATAACACACATTACATATTTATATTTGTTATTATTATCCGACTGTTGTGGGTGGTCAAAAGGGGTGTTGTGTGGATATGACACATTGACAGCGTATGTCCACACGGTATATGTATAGAATTATTTGTTTTCGCTCAACTGTTCATGTAAAATACAAATGTTGTTTCATCGAAAATGCATAAATGAGATTTCGAGAAAAAATACTCAATATTATACAGGCACTTACTCGCATGTATTATATAACACGAGTGTTGTAGAATCTTACACTGACAATCGTCGGCCACTGAATTCCATGTCCCGCGGAGAACTTAACTACACGCCCCGCCGTTATTGTGGCGTCGCGTGAGCCGACGATAATCATGAGTGTATCGCGTTAGTGTTTTTACACTATTCTACAGTTAGTTCTGGGTATTATGGCTGTTTTCTACGATATTTACTGCAAATACAAACGCTTATAACTACTGATTTTATGTTAATTAATAATTACTTGAATTTACCTTGCAATTTCATTGTATGGACAAAAAAAAAATATGATTACGTTTATTTTCGTATTTTTCAACTTTCTACTGTTTTTTTTTTTTTTTTTTTTATAGTTATTCACAACCGAAAGTTTCTTTATTATTCGTAATAATAAAAATGTTTTTCAAAATACTTAAAAAATTCTCATTCAGAAATCCAAATAACGATATCTACTGAGATATAATAATTAATTGGTATGCACAATTATAGTGGGTACCGCGTGGTCCACGTGTATATTGGTGCCTATACTGAGCATAATATATACATATATATGTGTATACTGTAAATATGTCTGCAAATCGACGATAATGATTTCCGCGTGTCAAAAACGCTGCGACGATCGGATACGAGCGCCGTAAGAGTACGGATAAGGGGGGGGGGACCTGTAGAGACGGAAGAACGCATCGTAGAATGTGTATAATAATATGAAATTACGGTACGATATAATAACGTCGAGCGATTATTCAGTAGACAGGGGGGAGGAGGGGCCGACGAGAGTGAAAACCGGACAACCTGCTGCGGTGGCTTCATTTTTCCGCCGGCACTATCGACGACTATATAATATTATTATTATCATTACCACGTTTGTTGTTGTTTCGTGTATGGTTTACGTAATTTCACGCGTAAGCGACTTGCGGCGACGAAATGCGAATGAAACACGGTTACCCACTATTCGAGAACGGATGCGCCAGTGATCGTCGTTGCTGAACAATACGCATCCATACTGGCGAAATGCGAATAATAAACGCCGGGCACGGCGGTGTAATTGAGGCGGCCGCGGTCGTTTCGGCGCGCGCGTTCGATCGCTTCAGGTCGGCTTCTCACTACACCGCGCCATGTACAGTTGTATAATTATATTCAAATCGTATATGGGTAACGTGTTATCAACATATTTTGTGTTCACCTACGTATTAAATTTTACACGGAACACGACGCGACACGACGGCTTTACGTAATTCTTTTCCGACACGGTACGACGGTCGGCCCCGCGCGTAAAACGGTGGTGCGATACCTATACTGATGACCGTCCTTGACCAACGCTTAGCTCCGTTTGCGAATATCGTCGATGTACATCGAGAGGATGTGATGGGTGGTATAACCGTGTACCCATGCACTGCATTCGTCTGTTGATTACACTTATAGCAAAATCCAATTCTTGATGACCAAGTCAATATTGTAGTTTAAACTACAATATCGTTTGTTATTATCAAATTCGATGTGGATAATCTAACGTCACATATCCTTTTTTTTTCGTATTGTCAAACGAAGAGTTTCAGCGTCTCACATTTTCTTATATATATCTACTACATTACTATAATTTATAATATATTACTTATCAGTTATCACCTATGCTGAAGTAACTTATTTGATTTACAAAACTGATATAGAATTATTTCGAAAAGATTATTCTCTTCGGATTTGGAAACTAAGCTAGTATTAAAACTATGATATTTTATACTTGCATTGTTTGTAATTTATATTTATGTAAAATTTCACTGTATGGTCTGTATTGTATTCGTGATAAACAATTTTTTGTGCACTTAAATGTTATTTCTGTTTAGTCTTTTGAACTGATTAATAATATCTGGTCCCTGTTTGCTTGAAGCCATTGGAATCATCGCATATAAAATTATATTGTAACTATTATAGCCGAAGGGCTAAAATAATGCGAGTTCACAAAATATTATTTATAAATAGTGTAAATCTATTTATTATTTAAGGGGATTTGATCTTAAAATATACTTATTTTATGCAAATTTATGTAATTGTAATGACTAATAATCAGATACAACTTCTAGAAACATGATTGAATTTGAAATCTAAATGCCTTTGAGATTTTAATAGTTAAATTTTTAAAATGTCACCAATACTATATTAAGTAATAAACTGAAAATATTAATTTGAGCAGTAAATATAACTTTATATGTTATCTCCATTTTACAAACGTACCCAACCAAATTAGATGTTAAAAATATAAAATATTTATAACCTGCTCCAAAATTAAAACATAAAAATAAAATTAGACAGATTTACTTTAAAGTGTATTATTAAAATCTACAGAGTACACGGGCAAATTATTTTGAACTCAAATTTTCCATTTCATGCGTTAGTAAGACGGAAACAACGGGCGCAGATAAAGTGAATATACTCACAAATACTCTTAAAAATTTAAATTTAAATTTGGTTTAAGAATATGGGATAAATTATTTAATAAAATTGGTAATATATTGATAGGTACTTTATTAGATAACAAAATTAATTTTATAAATAATTCGTTTAGCCATTGATAGCACTTCGTTGATATTTGTTATGTGTAAAGTGCCACTATTCTACACTATAGTCATTGGTACACACACTAATTAGCACTTTCTTAGCACACACACCATATGCTGCTACGCACGTATGCTTCAACGAATTTAATGTAATAACAATTTAAATATCACTGTTAAATACTATAATTATACTATTGAGAACGTTATAAAAAGTATTGACAATTTTGGTACTTTAAACTTATTAGACCATTCAATATGAATATATGATTTTAGGTTGTCAACGAGAATGGACCTTATATAATCGTTGTTCTTTCCATCGTGGTTACACCTACTTCCCCAGACTTGTATAGTTGTCTACACATAAGGCGTAACAAAAAAAACCTAACAAATTAACTAAGTTATTAAACTTGTTTTAATCAATAGTTAACATTTCTTTCTTTAGTTCGTTTATTAATATATATTTTTCTTAAATATTGTCTGTATCAAAAGTTGTTATACATAGTCACGAATAATTACAACAATAGGCTGACTGCCTAAGAACTGACTGTTCTTACCCTGTTTATAGTATACGGTAAAAAGCGATAGTGGCCACGTATCTAAATGGAATACAATATACATGTAGGTACGTACATACAACAATTGCAACACAATAATCAAACATACTCGTAGTACTCGTAGTAACAGTAAGCGGTGCAACGACCCGGGCACTGCCACAACGATGTATGTAGGTTGTAGGTACACGATTTTATTATTACAATTATTTTAATGTAATATATAGTGTATTATATTATTAAAAGTATAACGAGCGCGAGAGAAAAAAAACCACGGTGATTGTAGAGTACCTTGGCCGACGATCTAGATCAGCGGATCATATTATCCAACTGCCACCTACTCCTAACAGTGCGTACACAGCACTGTATACACGTAATCAAATTATATCGATATATAAATAAAAGAAATAAATGTGTAACAAATGTTTAATATCGTATGTCTGCACGGCTCGACGTATGATTAATAATAATATTAATATAACATAATGCGTACGGCAATTAGCGAACGGGAAATGTCGCCTTTTACCGCCCCCGGTGAAACCAGCTCCCAAACCGCCACCGCGCCGTCACCGTACGTGGCATACGTACGTACACGTTTATTCATCCACGTGCGGATTAGCGCCGCTAACGGATTCTAAAATGCGTTACGACACTCGGCCTGTTATTCATTATGATTTTTTTATTCTATCGTCCGGCCCGAGCTGCATACGTATGGCGGTGGCGACCGCACGGACTTTCCAAATATTATTCATTCTTTGCAAAGCGCATGTTCATTATTGATTATTGTTAAATGCCATTGTATCGCTGGTTTTTCGAGCACCGTCATCATAAAATACACTGCGGTTTTGTAGAAAATATTATTATACCACCCATTCGTACCTGGCGCAAGGTGATAATAAAATCATTCAACAGGCGCTGTTCTGGAAAAATCTGTTACCTACGTTATTTAATGCGCAACGAATAAAAACTGATACGGTTCTTAAAATTATCTATAATCGAATTACGGAAGATTTTTCTAAATCGTTTATTTTCATTAGAATCATAATCAATAATCGTCAAACGTTCATCGGGACGTCTCGCCGACTATTGTTGGTTCGTAAACGACAGACATGGATTGATGTAAATTGAATGTAACTTAGAATTGACAAATTGTACAGCTATTGTAGACGTTACACACCTTTTATGAAAATTAAAAATAACATTTCTAAATGTATTTAATTTTATGCTTTCGTAGAGTGTAATTATTTTAACAACCATCTAATACACATGAAATATAAACCTGAACATTTAGATAATTGAGTTTTCAGAAATATATTTAAGTAGTTAAGTGTAGAAAAATCGATACGAGATGCTTTCAAAATTGTTGTGATTTTTCATAATACATCTTGAGCTGAGCGATTTATGCATTAAATACATCATACATGTATTTATAAATAGTGTATGAAGTTTTATCTTCAGAGATTTTAGAATAACAGCCAACCTATATCGTCATGTTATATATATTTTTATATGATTCCAGTTACACAATTAACAATGATAACAAATAATGACTGACCTGTAAGTTATTTTGAATTAGTATTTAAATAATAGGTAAAGGTACAACAAATGTTTAATTTACATTTATCTCAGGGTTTCGTTTAAATTGCCTATACTAAACCCCTTATAAATGTCAAATGAAACCTACTCTTTCAATATTACTCCATAAATAGTCGACAAGCTTTTATAAAACTCAGATCTTATTAAATATATATATATATATATATATATATATAACAATATGTACAGCCGTTCCTACTTCGAATGTCACTGTAGATTCGTATTTTACTCGACATATCCGCGCGTGGTTACAATTAATATGCACAGCATCCGCTGCAGCAGTTGAATAACTGTATTAAATGTGGCCGATGTGGGTAAGATGGTAAAAAGCTAAAAAGTAGTGGCTGCGGTCGAAAACCTCGTTTTAAGAATGTAATATTATTATACATAATACCGTGTCGCAAACGTTTATTTGATATGCACAAGCCGTAAATAACGCATAACAATAATAATTGTAATAAATAATAGCTAGATTATTTCTATTATAATCTTATACCCGTACGACGGTCGTATTACAGAATAAAATATATAATAATGGTATTTTATAATATATATATATATATATTATGTAACATCTACTATAAACAAATAAGTATTCTCAAAATATTTTCTTGCAATCCATATACGGTGTATTAATGCACTATAAATTATGATATATTTAATTTTGAACAAAAAAATCATTCATGAACACTCTTTTTTTAGTCTTACATAATTTAATGGTGAATCGTCCATTACTATAATAAAATTTAAATAAATAATTATATCTATATTATAGTCCTAAAACTATGGCAGGGATAATAATTTTTTGAGTTGTATACATAACCAATTAATAATTATTAATTATATATAATTGGTGACCCAAGAAAGTAGATTCATGATTATGATTAACTAATTTTTTCTATCATTCTATATAATATAAACATATTACCGCACATACATACATATTATATGGTATAAAAAAAATTCTATATATATATATATATAGATTAGCAGTGAGGTACAAGAGAATTTACACGAAAAACTGGTTTTAGTGGATACAAACTACCTATATATATTTTTTTGTTTCGTCACACTAAATTTTTTTTAATGCGATCCAAATGTTTTGCGCAACAATCCGGGACAGTGAACTTTTACCTGAAAATGTATTATATTTTTCAAATTTTATAATGAAATATCAAATATTAATTCCGAGCCAATGATTGTGTAAAACATACAATATAGTGGACCGCCTTGGCTAACACGCGCTAGATGCGCGTACAATTAATATATACAGCTGCAGGTGTATGTGTTTATCGAGAGTGAAAGTGCGCGCACACTTCACCCTCGGAGGCGTTATTGCGGGCGTTTCCGCGGCAGTTTGCGAAAAAATCCAACGCATTACGACATTTTTCGTTTTGTTTCGCCCTCGTAAAAATCTCGTAAAAAAATTCATTCAACCAATACATATATTTTATTAATATCATACACTATACACATAAGCAGCAGTTGTTGGTATGTTAGTCGTCGTCGGGTAACGACCACGCCCGGCCCGTTCACTGCTTTGCAGACCGCAAGACCGCAATGTCGTCGTGCTTTCCAATGTAATAATATAGTTATTAAAACCAATAATGGTTTTTCGTTATTATTACCCGTTTAACCTCTGCGGGTAGGTATAAGTACCTAGGAGTAACCATAAATTGGGTGCTCGACCCGGAGTTAGAAGCCGCGATGAGGTGACGTTAAAACAGGACGTGTACAGTCGTCACTAGTCATCGATGAACACATTTCGTAGTATTAATTTTATATTTTATGATTATTGCACACGAAAAAACCTTAATTAATTTTCTACGAAGCATCACGTGGTTATAATAGGAATAACACTTCGTCAGGCACGATATTAACATCGTGGGCATGTAGATTCGACGGTGTCTGTGTTGTTATAAGTTATAATGCGTTATCCATAAAATGGGTCACCGGTTCACAGGTACACATTACGGCAATACATCATTTGTGTACATACTTTTTTAATGTATTTATTATTATTATTATACAATGATTAGCGCGTATTGCGGCGGTGGATGCCAGCACACTTCAACGATTCGGGCTAACGAGCATATAACAACAATATTACAATAAATTTTATAATGCTTCTATGCTCCCCGTTGCTTTTATTATAATTCATAATAATTCATTATAACACGTCATCATTCCCCGTAGAAATGCGTGCAATCGCCTGGTAAACCATCCGATCGTTAGATTGAAATCGTGGTCACGTCGATGGCGTGTACAGGTTTATCCTGTAGGAAACGATTAAACGACAGATCTGCGTTACTAATGAGGAAAGTATACCATTAGTGACTCTAGTTTAGTTTATTGCCGCACTCGCAGGCGGAAGTTATGTGAATTATAATATTGTGGTGGACAAACTATCTTCATCACACCGTAGCGCTTATACGTAAACACTCGTTTATAATCTCACGGCTTTAACCAGACAAATTAGGTGTATATATTCAATTAGATAAAGACCGACTTCCATAAATAGAAAAAAAACTGCATCTATCATATTATGTTTTGATTTAAACGATGAAATTGTAAGCATATTTGTTTATTTATTTTCCTAACGTAATAATGTAACATCAAAAAATTAAATATATACCCATTAAAATATCACACATGATATATTCTCTTCTGTTTGCAATACAATGTCGGTTATTCCATTTTAAACACGTGAAAATATACATCATTTTTACTAAGTTGTTTCGCGTACATTTTACAATAGTAAGCCTTAATCGTTCACTTTAACAGGTGTGAAAAAAGTGCCAATATTTTGTATACCTAGTTCACTATTCCGGTGCGGAATATTTTTTACACTGGTTTGAACCAATGGATTTTAGTAGGTTTACGCGCAAATTATTTAATAGTTAACAATGAGTTAAACTTTATTTAAATATAGGTTATAACTTGTAAATAAACTAAGTTGTAATCAACTAAAATCTGTAAAAACTGCGTAGCTTGAAATTGAAATAATTTTTTCATTCAAATTCTTTTTAGATTGTATTGAATATTTTTTTTTGATCAAATTAATGTTCCCAATTAATCATCCACGCAGATACATATAAAACCGTCAATTTGTCGTCATAACATTATCGAACGTCTTTTTTTATACCTGTTGTTTTTATTTGTTTCGCAGATCTTGTGGCCAATCGTCGTTGGCAGCTGCTGCATCGACCATAGAGCGGTGTATACTATTGTATAGCCCAAATACCTAAGACAAATCGAAATGGCACCACCACCGACCTCGACGACATCGGTCCGACGTTGTTCCATCCTGACCGCCACTTTACTGCTGTTATTAGCGGTAGCCGCCAGTTTGCCATCCGGCGCCCAGTCGTCCGCCATACGTCCTGCGTCATCTGCTGTATCCACCGACGCCGAAGCCGCTGCTTCCCCGTTAGTGCCAAGCAATTGGCACGGGGCTTCGGACGTCCCCGCTGAGGTATCAGCGTCAGCCGCCGGAAGGACCGTGCTTGTCAGGAAAAAAAGGACGTTGCTCAAACTCAAGCCACTCATCGTGCTGCCGGTCAAGGTCGCGCTTGGCACCGGCGCCAAGCTGGTGGCTGGGGCCAAGCTCGGAGCCAAGGCGGTCGGGATAGGCTCGAAAGCACTCGGCGTCAGTTTGGTCGGATTGAAAGCCGTCCATAAGGTGGCCAAAGTGACAGTGAAGGCAGCCACCGCGTTAGGCGTCAAGGCGGTTCTGCTCAACTTTTTGTTTCAGGTATAATAATATATTTACTCACATACGTATGTGTCAAGTCGGCGATGTAGTTAGTGGATAAAAAGTTGAAATCACCAAAGTTCATTGCAAAATTAACCGAAACTATAAATTGAATTGTGATGAATTATTTTGTATTTTTGTATAAAACGTAGATCGCCGTGTAAAATCACGGTGTTATATATTTTTTTCACCTATATTGAAGACAATTTCTATAGCTGCACTGTCTTTGCAGCATGCACAGAGCCGGTCCACACTATATCATTCACGTATTCTTCCCTAGTATCCATAATTGTAAAGAAACTGATGCATCGTTGTTTTTTTTTTTTTATTACGCGTCTGCAGAAAATCAATCAGGTGATCGACTTTAAGACACGCTTACTGAGCAACCTTGACCAGCGCAACCGGCAGCAAAATGCACAATTCCTGTCACCAGTGTTGACCCAATCCTCTTCGTCTGCAAAATCGGGATCGATCGGAAACAAGGTAAGCTCGCGATGATTCACGATCTAAGTTGTATTTAATATTAAAATGTGTATAAGAGACAAAGCTATAATATGCAAATGTATAATATTATAATGCAGATTATACATAGTGAGCAAAAAGCAAGAAAGTGAATATAAGTGATATATTATCGTATTAAATTATTCGTGACAGAGAACGAGAAGGATGAGAAATCAATTGATGTATCACAACACTTTGGCAAGGGAACAAACTGAAGTATAAGTTATAAAGTACCAATTATGTATAATGATTGGTTATAGTGTAACTCAGTATACGGGTATATATTGGAATCCAGTTGTGGTGAATGATGTTTTATAATAGAGTCTGAGATATGTGAAACCGTGGTAGTTAAAAAAATATGTAAAATATGTAATATACAGAAAGAGGAAAGTCGCTACTACTCATATACATACATGATTTATAATATATATGCCTATTGTCTAAAGATATTATACACCATTTTATGTACTTACGGCACGCATTTCACAATATTTTATACTCACACATAGTAAAGTATAGTATACATACATAGTGGATTATCAATAATTTTGAAATTACAACGAAAAAAATTTAATTAAAAATATAATTTGAACATAAAATATTAAATAATATAACGTTGACGTATTAATAGTTTTATTTAAATTGAAAAAGTCAGCCGTTTTTAAACTCGTAAATAAATGAAAAACAAAATCATACTAATTACTAATTAGGTCTGTTTTGTCATACATTATAAATAATTTCATACATGAAGTAAGTCAATTGTTGAAGTTTCTAATCGAGTTGTAGTTAATTATTAAATTAAACGTGTTACAATGTTACACATATGAGCCTAATTATCGATAATCCACTCTATATGCACCTATATAAAAACGTATAACCATCCGCACTTGTACAATTACACTAACCTCTTATACTTGTACACTATATTTTAACTATCACCACTGCACCAATACAAACTTAACCAAATAACCCACCCACAACCATATCCGCCCTCGCTTTTTTCGTCTAAGCATATCATTTAGAGAAAATATGTACAAGTAATATTATAATAAAATATAATATTTATTTATATTATAATATGAATTTAGTACGATTGTGTAATGAACGCGAGTTACGTATTTTACCATCATAAAAATGCATATTGACTGTATATAATATAATAGCTACAAATTGTATCATATTATACAATGACGATTAAATCCAAAAATATTATATAACTTGATCGTATGGGTTTATGACAATGGCAGCGATACAAACACTGAAATACTACTATATATCATGAACTAATATTTATATTTATATTATTACTTACGATGACGATGACGACGGCGGTAAGTGATAGTGACGACGATGACGAAAATTAATAATGTGAATTTTATAACTCACACGTACGTATACGAATATATACGATTATACCTGCAGGATGATGACGAGAAGAAAACTGTACTACAAAAAAACTTCTACAGAAACCGACAACAACAATAACAACAAACGTCGGTGACAGTTACAATTTTTTCTACTAAAAACACAAAATATTTTCGACGGACGGCTACGACGAAGATTGAAAATACATATACAATAATACATACATGCAATCGGATCATGTCAGTAATTGATTCTCGATGAACACAATTTACAATATAACATGTTTTAATAAATTGGCTAATGCTTTCGAAATAAAGTATTACGAATTCTTAAATACCACGACATTAGTATAAAAAATGTAGGTATAAACAAGTTTTAAAAATTTCAGTTTTTCTTTGTTGATAATGCAATTCATTCTACTCTAACAACATTAAATACATTTAAATATAATAACAATTATGACAACTTATTTTTGAATGAACGTCCAAGCAGCGGCATACGTGCATATGTGCGCACGCATGTAGACATTTTAGAGTGTGTGAGTGTGTGTTGCAATAGGCGTAAAACATAATATAGTTTTGTACACGATAGTTGTAATAATATTAATATTAAATAAATTCAGTGCTCGGGAATTTAGAAAAAAATGACTGATCCATGACAGAAACATTAATTGTTTATATCTATTTTCATATGATAGCGAAACATAATGAATAATAATTAATATTCATTAATCATTATATTACCGTATGTCCGGAAGAGACAAAAGTTCGCATACATTGTATACAACATCACATTCACTTTTTAATCGTAACTAATAATATAAATTTATAGATTGTGGGTTCTTATTCACAAAATATTAATTGCACTATTACCGTCCCATCTATGGTCATTATATAGTTATATATTACGTATAAGCTAGCCGACACAATTCCTCTTTATTTTCTTTCGTACCCTTATGGAATAATCGATATCGACAGTAGTTCAAATTAATATGTGACTTCTGCCGTTATATTATATCTACGACCAAACGTCACGTTTTTTAATGCTAAACATTCGTATACAATAAGGCGCGCGCAGACGGATGAAATAATATTGCCTATATTATAGAGAGGACTATATCAATTTGCGTCATATACTGCTCTAACTGTACAATCGGATTCGGGCACTGAATTTATATTAATAATGTATTATTATATAATAAAATATGATAATGTACTATGAATAACATCGAACGACGAATCTATGTGTGTATGCGTGTGTGTGCGTGTGTTTAGGACAACGCCTCATTCAACGGCGTTGCCGCCTCAGCTCCCGCCGACACTTTCATCGCTGCGCCAGACTTCGTGGCCGCCGCTGATACACCGGGATTCGTCACAAATGCGCCACCGGCAACCTTTGTCCCCGGATCGGACCTGATCGCTTCACCACCACCGCCATCACAGCAGGAATTTGCGGGAGCACCACCGAACTTTGCCGGCACTCCAGCAAACTTTGAGGGCACTTCGCCGAGCTTTGCCGGCGCTCCTCCCGGATTTCCCGCATTCCAGCCGAGTTTTGCCGCCGAACCGTCGAGCTTTGCCGCGACAAATGATGATGGATCGCCATCGTCGGAGACTTCATTCTAAAAATATGCGTCCTCTCGTCGCGCGTCGTCGTCATGTCGTCGTCTCCTCAATCGCATCCACACTTGCCAGCCACACAGCCATTATATATTCTATATAATCGTCATTTATTTATATTATCCATCATTATCACAATCATATATCTAAGTATATAGTCATAAATCATTATACATAGTTATAGTAGTTGTTGAAAAGTACAGGTATTACATAACGGTCGAGTCGTGAATACTTGGTCAACTCACCAATGTGATCATAGTTGTTATCGCGGCCGTTCGACTGTACTTATGTGTAAAACAAAATTTTAGACATAGGTTAAATTACATGTTTATGCTATCAGTCTACGTAATCACTTACTTTTACGATGATTCATCTGATTAAAGAGAAAAAAGAAGATTCGTTTGATTTTTACAGTTCTGGTCGATTACATAAAATTTAAGTAAGGGTACGGATTAAATTGTGAACATCGCGTTTATTATATAGCTATCACTATATGACTTAATAACAAAATATCACGTGTAACATTAAAACAAGTATACTCGTGCGTAATATTGTATAACCATTTTAAATTAAATTATTATCAACGTATTTTTTATAGCTATATTATAAATAAATTATTTTATAGTACAACCACATATAAGCTCAAGTGTAACCGATAATCAAAATTTCGTTTTATACAACATTATGTAATATTTATAAACGCTTATAAATTATTACATTAATACAATTCTACAATGCATGTTAGAAAATTTAGCGTTAAAAATAATCGCACGTTTTATAAATTATAAACACAAGAGCCTGCAGTGTATTATTTAGTATGGTATACCCAGTTCATTTAATAAATAATAATTTGAGTATAAACATGAAACTATGTGCGCATCTAATAATATTCGTGTGTTTTATGTATTATATATTATAATATTCATCACAGAGGGATCAGAAATTATTACACTTCACTTTCATAAATATGTCTATACGTTAATAATTAATACGTTGTAATTATTTTTGTTACGACATCCAACAATGTAATGTACAATCACTCGTCTTTTCTTCATCGTTTTTATAATTTTCATAATTTTAACCACGCATGTCGACTGCAGAATTTTTAACAGTTCTTTCATCACACAAATAACCATTATCATTAATTGTTATTAAACCACATTATCGTTAGTACAATTTTCAATTTTCATCCGTCATCTTACATCGTTATCGTCAGTCAATGACCATTTGACCAGCTAATCATCGTCATATTATTTATAGTATCATCAATTTATCATAAATAAGTGTTATATAATAACAATTGTAATACATTGTAGTTAGTCACGTAGCCTTACTTGGATAAATTAGTATCATCTATATAGTAAATCTTAGTAGTTAAAGTAAATAAAACTGTTGGTATATTATTTATTACTGTAGTCGTAATTCTCAAAAGTAGGTATTTTAACTTGATCAAAATATTTATATAATATTATAGAACGAAAAAATAAAAAAGCTTGTTGCCGATAATTAGACAATAATAAATTATCGTTGAAAACAACAACGAGACGTCTACGAACAAATCTTATCGCACTGTATGCTGTGTCATATTTTTAATACAATATTAGCATATTATCGGTGTAAATATTTATTAGTCATTTTTCATTGACATTTTAAGTGTGGCTTGAAATGTAAGTATTTATTAAGGGTCTAATGTAGTTTCTAAAATTATAATAATATCCGATTTTAGGAATCAGTCTGATTTTTTTTCAATATTATATACTATACAATAAATACCACTATAGGATTTATTTTTTCTGTAATTTAAGAAATTCAACAAGTTTTCTAGAACTTCGTGATAAAATAAATCAAAAGTATTTGAATTTTAATTATTAATAAATTTCACTAGTTTGTGTGGTTATATCTACGTTAAATTCAATTAAAATCAAAGTAGTTTCTTCGGTTTGTTTTAAAAACTTAGCATTGATACTCGTTAAAAAATATAAATGAATATTTTATCGATGTAGAACCCTTTCGTTCTAAACCTACGCCATTAATATTGACTAGAGTGTATCGTTTTTATCATTATTATAGCTTTTTTTTATGTAGGTATAATAATTACATAGTTGTAAACTTAAAAGTCATTTAGGGTGGGTGTTAAAGTTTAATTACTAATAGTTAATAAAATAGAAACAAAATATAATCCTTATTATTTTATAGCCAATAATAAATATTAACAGAATAACAGACATATCACTCTACTGTAATACGTCTATATTGTAATAGACGTATACAATTGTAGAGGATATTTTAACATTAACTATACTATTATCTATAAGCGAAGGCCTATAGACGTATATTATACTGAATATTCACGCTCACGTACACAATACTATACGGTGTATAAACATTTCAAACTGGGGATATACCTATACGTTCTTACAATCTATTCGATATGTTTCATAAAATAAATTTTGATTACCAATCCTCCAATTAGGTATATTTAATATTTAGATATATTAGAATGAAGACTAAATATAATTATTTTTTAAATTTATCATTACTTAATACTTATACAAATCACCCTTGAGCCCTTTTTTAATCTTTCTGTATATAATATATGCGTAAGGGATACCCCATCTTAATATTTAAGTGATATAATTAATTTAATATAATTTTTGATTATTCAAAATTACATTATTATTATACAATATTTTGTGTGTATATTTATATTATTATATTTGTGGTGATATTCATGTATTATTATTGTAATATTTGTTAATGTATTTTAATAAATATACGACCATTTAAAAATTATGCAATTTTTATTATTATTATCATCTTCATAATGCAGTTAACGTCAACTTACTAATTGTTTTAATACCCACACGATGACCAAGTTAATTTTATCATTTGTCATCATTCGACGCATTCTATGCTTAATGCAAATTATAGATAGAAATAGTATTTTAGATGAACACTAGTCATATTGCAGTTATTCTGTTATATGATATTAATTTACTGCATGGTTACGATAGCGATTGCTTATAAATAGCGCCCCGCAACACATAAAATACTTTATTGCTGAGTTTAAGTGCTTATGACAAATTCTAAGGAGATCGGTAGGTATAGGTAGGTGACACAGTTTTATTAAAACAATTCAATAAGGTATGGAAAACAGAAAATGGACGTTTATCATCATTAGAACCTTAAGATTTTGTGTCGATATTTAAATAATTGCTCTCATTATTTTTATTTTAAATTTAATTAAAAAAAAAAAAAACTAAATTAAAGTTCAAGTTTAAATCAAACAAATTTTTTTGAATTGAACAAATTCATTGTAATATAAATGTAGGATATTGATCGTCACGTTAAAAGTATTTTCAGTTTTACGTATCTATCTAGTTGATTATTTTTATATTGTTATCAAAACGTGAATTTATTCTAATATACCTATAAGATTATATGAACATTAAATTATGATTCAATATCATGCTATGAAAATCATATTATTTATATTTTTTGTAACACGGTGGGACATTGCATTGCAGGAAGACGACGACTTTTTAGCATCAGTACCAGGCTCTAGTGACCAACAAGTTTTGGCCCAAGAACAGGTAAAATCTTCAGCCATAGCACCAGCTGGAGAGGTCGCACCACTGGAAGACGATAGTGAAGTGACATTTGATGCTAACAAAGTCACTCTCCAGGTTCCGGACAGACTGTTCGGTCCCAGTTTCACGGCCGTCAACGGCATATCACAAGCCATCGGCAACGTCATACAGGTTATTATGCACATTCACTATGCAAAGAGTATAAATAGTATAATATATTAGATTTCAGCTATAGTTGGGCATTTAGAATTTAACATGTCGGTACCTACACCTCTTTTAAGTTTTGAATAAGATTCATTAGATAATTTAATAAAAATAGTCGAGTTCAATAAAAATATGTAATAAATTGGTGAAGAATCGAACGTATATAATATTACAAGATATATTATATAAGATCATATTTTCTTTAAGTTTAATATTAATTGTAGTTTTGATAAAATAAAATTTAAATATCTAATTTTAACTAAGAATTTAATTTTTAAGTTATTTCAGTGATATTATCTATTATTTTTTTTTTTATCAGAAAAATTTAAATTTATGGTTTATTTTTGATCATACAATATTCCCACATTTTGTTGTAGTGCAATATTTAATTGTATTAAAAAATATATACACATATATATTATATCCAAAAATAAAATAAGCAAAACAAGAGTTATGGGTACAGTCATGATTTGTGTTTTGATGATTACAATTAATATTATAATAATTCATAACAGCCAAAATCCTAATTATGGTTAGCCATCTATAATTATATATATATATATATATATATATATTTATTTTGAGGTAACTGGATATAAAAAATAAAAACACACTACTGTAAATAAAGTTGTATCAGTAATGATGTTCTTAAGGCGATATAAAAACAAAAATATATTAAACTGACCATTGTCAGACGTACTGACGTTGAATATTATCATAAAAAACGATTGTGCCATTTATCAACTGTAGAAAAATTTTGTATATATTTAACAAAAAAATTCCAAATTTTGAATTATAACGATTTTGTTCTAGGGGTGCGATATATTTTACACACATTGCCAAAAATTAGAAAGTGCACTTCTGGTAAACAAAGCTATGCGTTATGAGGCAAACTTTTAGTTTGATTTGAAGACCTATCACATTTTTATACTTTAAAATTTAGGAAAATCACAGATATATGACTGTTTGTATTTATGAGTACATTAAAAATAAAACCTTTACCAGTCTACATAACACACATCGTTGCATACATAGGATTTTAATTTATGGTCGTAATTTATACTCGGGGGGGGGGAGCTATCACATGTAATACAATTTAGGTTTGTAAATTGTAAGTAACTAGTTATTTTATTAGATACGTATAAAAATAATATTCCGTTTATAATGACTAAGTGATCAATTTAGACCGATGATAATATACTTAGATACTAAAGGTATTAGTGTATTACCTATTCGTGAACGTTCAATTAAAAAGTACTGTCTTACGACTTAACGAAACGGTACACCATTTGCATAGCTTTACATTAATGGTGTTGCACGTGTGTTTTTCTCGTCTTGCAAACGCAACAAAATGCATGTTTACTCTGTCATTATAAAGTAAACAACACGAAATAGGTTTGGTTAAATGCAAATTTTCTGTTTCATACGTTTGCAAGACAAGTGGTGCAACACATACCTACAACGGGACGTTATCTTCTAAACTATATTGTCTTATTCGCTGTCGTTTGTAGGAAAAATGATCTTCTACACTGCATAATAGTATAGTGTTACTTACATATTTTATCATGTATTATTTTATTACCACTGTCGTATTCGTTTTCGTCACACAGAACGCAGCCGGCAGACTAGCCCGGCTCGTGGACGCCATCAAGGCGGCCATTTGGCGCAAAGCGGCCGGCGTTTCGGCCATCAGCAATTCGAGCGGCAGCTTAGGCGGCAACGGAGGTTCGCCGGGCGCGTCGACGGCCAACAGAGGATCTCGAGATGCGGCGGCCGACCTGCAGAACGACGACGGGCTGGACTTGGACCCGCTGGACGAGGCCGCGTCCGCGCCGTCTGCGTCGCCCGCAAAACTCAATGCGACCGACTCGGGCGCAGGCGCCACCGGTACAGCCGCCGGCGGCGGCAACAAGTGATATTGCCGCGGTGACGTTTTACAACAGTCGTCTGTATATTTGCCGTTTATCCGTCGACATATAACAGCATATTACGATGTTGTTGTCGCCGAAAAACAATATTATTACAACATCGTCATTCGCCAGTCGAATGATGGTGTAGATTGTATGTACCCATTAGGCGACTGTCAGCTAAACGGTCGATATCACTATTAATACTTAAAAACTGGTTCAAACATTCCGATTTACGATATCCATTTTTGATTACAGTAGCCTCGTCAATATTTATTACTTCCGTCTTGCATGAAAATCGAGTATCGTCGACTTCGTGTAGTTCATATTATTACTATCGTTATAATACATAGAAACGCATCATACAACCTCATCCCCTCCCGGAAATGTTTTCAAAACTATGTTTCATATTATAATAGATATTATCCGCGCGAACCTTCATAATCGTTGTAAAACACTTTAATGATAACTCATAATAACGAAAAATTAATAATGATTTGTATATTAACGATAAAAACAATTAGTTATTGAAGTACATAGTATGATCTATTTATATCATAAGACAAATGTATACGGAGTAGACTCTTGGACGTAATTTTTATTTTAATTGCGTGTTTAAGTGTAAACGTGGCTTTATATTATATTGTTGTAAATAATTTATATTTATGTATATTATTTAAATGTTATATTATTTTTAACGATAATCAAAACTAAACGAGAAATGTGTAGTATTACCTATAGGTGTATAGCGTGTAGTATACGGGGTAGTATAATATGTACTATTATTGCCATGTGATCACTACTAATAACATATGATAATATTAACTATAAAAGTAAATGTACTTAATTATTTGTAGTATAAAATGTTAAATTATAAGCGTAGGTAGTCGTAAACATATTTTATCGGCTACCTCTAATACAATGTATATTATTTACATTTGTTGTTGCACACCTCATACTGTACGTTATTATTATTATTATTTTCACAGAGTGTTGCATTTTTAAATATTATAATATTTTATTATTGTGTATCTATACATTACGTATTTAAGGGCCCGTTATCAATTGTATCCATAAATTAGTTATAGTAGATTTTTATACATTTGTTTATCTGTAACTTTGTGCGTATTTGTGCGAAAAATACACGTTATATTAATAAATTGCCAATTTTATTGTTGTTTATCGTAGAATTGTACCTAGTATTATTTGATCAGATGAATGTTATATTTTTCTAGTACTACAGTTAAATATGCTGGTAACTTAAAAATTGTTATTGTTTTATTAATATTTACTTGTATTGTTTGAAAAATGAAATGTTGCATGATATTGATTTTTCGTGTTATATTTTGCTTTTGATCTAGCCGACACATACATTATACTTGGATCTTGTGAGGATGACTTAGTAAAAATTATTTCATCAAAAAATAAGAATAATATTCAACAAAATCGATAAAAATAACTGATTAATAAGAAATTATAAACGAGAAATACCTAAATAAAATTGATATATCTTGTGTATATTAAATAGGTGTTATATAGGTACCTAGTTTAATTAATATTTTTAATCTTTAAAATTATTTTTCAAGATTGCCGTTATTTATTTAGATGCATTACATTTGTATTCTTTTGATCAACATGTGTGACGTGTGGGCTGTTAAGAAAAATGTTTAATCTAACATCTATTTTTTTTATTTACGTGACCCACGGTCTTACTAAAAACTTTTCATTTATGTATTGAAGATATTTCTCATAATGAGTGAACAATTTACCTAGTCTAAAATTAATAATCATATTTCACTTTTTTTAAGTGAAAAAATAAATTTTATTTTTTTTTTCTAAGCAGAATATTGTTCGGAGTAGGTATTTTGATAAATAAAAATTAAGGACTAAGCATTATTGTTGCCGCCATCGGCTCTTGTCTGAAAAAAAATACAACAAAACAAGGGTGCCTTCACGACTGTGAGTAGACAACCGCACGTGCTGCGCTACTCGCACAATAGTTTAATAGAATAAATAAAATAAATAATACCATTTATAATATGATAAAAAAACGGGTATGTATTTTGACTTTGCCAGCTCATTTGAGAATACAATAAAATTAATTAACCTAAGCCGGTTCAATAATAATATAAAAAACAAAGTATAAAAATAGCAACAGTTTATAATGAAAAAATAAAAATATGCAATTAGCCTTAACTGGCTCTTCAATAATATAATAAATAATGCTTTATGGCCTGTTTGACCCAATACACTATAATGACAAAAAATAGGAACAAATGTGTATAGTTTTACTCAATAAAAAAATTACCATTATGAGTAATATATTGTTGACTTATGCCAGTTCAACAAGTGTATAACAAAGTAAAAATATAATTGGCCTATGCTGGCTCACTAATATATAACAGTAAAAAAAATATATTTAGCCTAAGCTGGCTCTACGACAACGTATAAATAATATATAATGCGGCTCGTCAGCCGATTACCTGGGAACTGGTGTCTGTTGGCGGCTTCGAACCAAAACGCTACCGTCTTGGGATGTCCACACTTGTACAATAAAAGGAATACAATATCAAATAAAATGTGTGACAATCCCGAGAACGTACGACCAACAGGCCACCAATTCAGACGATTAACTCAAAAATAACGAACTACAATACAAACGACTAATTCACGTGGTTCTGCAAGTATGTTTTATCGGCCGCCCTGAATTGGGAAATAATATTAGCAATTTTATATAAGAATAATGACGATACTTACAGAATACCAATACATATACAAGAAAACGCTAAAACAATAAGAATACTGGTGAATACTGAATAATGAAAATGATTTTTTTGTACAAACAAGAGAAATGTAGCCACTGGCTGAGATTGTTCTCGCATAGCTCGAACGGCAAAACAAAAACGAAGAGAACGAGCTCGCCCGTGCGCGCCGGCTTTTATAACCTTTTCGGCCAAGTTCAATCTCCACAGTGTCAACGCACGCCAAAGTTCAATAAACCTGAACTTAGGTGACACTGCGAGAATGACTTGACTGAATTGGACACTGAACATTGGAACCTTAAGAAAAACACGGACACATAATTGAAACTTTTAAAATGAAAACGGGAAAAAACAGTTATTATCAGGCGACTGATAGTACCACACCGCACAGCTGGCGGCACGATAATAAGCCACTTGAAAATGATAACATACAAGATATGATGGTGGCGCGAATTTCAAAATCCACATACGGCGCGAACAATTATAAATAATATTATAAGTATTAAAAAATACATTTTATTGATAGGTAACGTCGTTATTCGTTAAATACACCAATTTACGATAAACTTTTTGTTACGTATGGTTGAATTAGTTGTCAATTACAAAGTAATGACACTGATAACCGTCAGTTAATTTTGAAAAAATAATAATAAATAAAAATAAAACATAATCGTAAAATGTACGTTGGTAATATAAATGATATAATAGATTATAAATTATTAATATGCAATATTTGCATTTATAGTCGTAACCCTGGCTACCTAAATAATAATTATTACTCTTCTAAAAACATTTAAAATGAGGAGTGAGTCACTCAATTTTTGTTAATAGTAAAATGTACGTAAAGTTACTTTTGCTTGCTTTAGAATTTTATAATGCTTTACAAAAATGTAAGCTGTTATTGTATTTGACTATATTTATATTGTATTCATTTAGGTCAATCTTGAGTTTACCACATGTATCGGTCATTAGAAACTGGACATCCTCTGTTAACGGAGAACCTGGGTTTTTGCATGAAGTGTTGACCTGTCTTGAACAATTACCAAAAGATGATAAAGACTGTAATTTAGTTTTAGATGCAATGGCTATCAAAAAACAAATAATTTGGGATAAAAAAGCTAATCAATTTGTGGGTTTTTCTGATTATGGTAGTCAATTGAATTTAGAAGGTAATAATATATCAGCTACTAAAGTACTTATGATCATGTTGGTAAATTTAAAAAGAAATGGAAATATCCCATTGGATATTTTTTTCAAAACAAAATTAATGCTGTCACCCAAGCTGAATTGATAAAATCTGCTTTGTCAATAACACATACTGCTAGTTTGAGAGTTTGGGGCATAACCTGTGACGGAGCTTTCACAAATTTTTCTTCTATGAAAATATTGGGCTGTAAATTTCAAGATATATCATCATATACCGCGTTAAAAAGTCGGATAAATCATCCTATTTCCAATGAGAAAGTATTCTTTGTACCAGACCCTTGTCACATGTTAAAATTGCTACGTAATACTTTAGCTAATACTAAAGTAATAATTACAAATAATGGAGTTGTTAAATGTGAGACTATATTGAAAATTTGTTTAAAATTCAATCAGATTTATCATTAAAATTAGGTAACAAATTGAGTCAAGCTCATGTGGCACCAAAATAAGATGAAGGTAAAATTAGCTGCTCAAACGTTGAGTTCATCGACAGCAGATGCTTTGTTATTTATGAAAAATATTCATATGGATGGATTTCACAATTTTGATGAAACTATAACATTTTGCCGAAACATTGATCGTCTGTTTGATTTCTTAAATTCAAGAAATCCATTTGCAAAAGGTTTTAAATCTTCCATATTTTCTTCCAACTTAGAATATTTAGAATCAGTAATTATTCCACTAGTAGATTATTTATTCACATTGCAGTTGAGAAATAATAATGAAACCATTAGTCATATTTACACAACTTCTAAACAGACATTTGTAATTGGTTTTGTGTTAGCTATTAAATCAATATTCTCTATAGCAAAATTATTATTTGAAGAAAATCAAAATTATAAGTATATATTAACTTATTCGTTATCACAAGACCACATTGAAACTTTATTTTCTCGATTTAGACAACCATTCGTTGCAAACAATAATCCTAATGTTTTACAATTTAAGATAGCTTTAAAACAAATTCTCATGAAAAATGCAATTAAGAATAAATCAAATGGTAATTGTCATAATTTTGATAATGATGTATTTGGAGCATTACTCGAATTTAAATGGAGTAAAAAGAAAGATATAGTATGTAACATAGACAATGTTGATGAAATTGATGAAGAAGTTCTTAATAGGAGTACATTATTAAACTTTACCAACTCAATTGTCGATGATGCCAAATCTAATATACTGTATTATATAACAGGTTATATAGTAAGACAAGTGTCACTTCATATTGATTGCAACAGTTGCATTGAATCACTCGTGAGTCCAAATTCTAGAGAACACAATTATCATCAGCAGCCAATTTATTCAAAATTTGTGTCTATTAAAAACCAAGGTGGATTAATTTTTTCATCCCATTGCTCATTCAAAATTATTCTTGCTGCAGAACATTTCTTTTTGTTTCTAACTGATAACTTGAAAAATATAAATATACCAAATTTAGAAAATAAAATAATTGTATATGTTAATAATAAATTTGTTCTTGATCGAAATATTTTTAAGACACTTAATTTTGAAAATATTTGTTTATCTGATAGGCCCCATAAAATGTTGTTAATAATACTTTTAGTTAAGAAGTTTTTAAGTGTAAGATTGCATTCGTATGGAATGCAAATACTAATTACTAAAAAAATGTATAGATTTTCTATTTATAATTTTGTTTAGTTCATTTTGTCATTAGAGTAGCCAATAATATTGTTTTATAAAAACAACATTGAAAAACGTCTTAACAATTAAGACGATTTTTAATAATTTGTAAACTAATAAATTAGGCATTTTATGTTTGTTATATTATATATTTTGTATTTTTTTAAATTTCATATGAAAAACTATTGTTTTTAATTTCTCTACCATGTATATTATTCTTTATTATTAGTTTATGTTATATGATATTTTATTTTATTTCAGTATTATAACAATACCAAAATCACAAATAGCAGATATCATCATTTTAGCTTTCGAAGAAGAAATATTATCCTGCCATCCAGATATTTCGGTTAAAGTGTCAATAATTTCAATTATTGATTCCTTAAAATGCAATACACTGTCGTGCCTTTCTATCCATCGTGTTTCGCATAAATTATGTAATTTTCTATGGTTAGTCAAATGTTGTTGAAGAACGTAATTACGTTTGGCAGATATATGAAAAAAAGAAGTAACTTCTTTTATTACTCCAACACAGTTGCGAATTGATTGTACAGTAGACGATTTTGAAATACTTAAATTTAAGGCGTGATTTGAGCAAGGACTATGTATTGCATTTTTAGCAATTTTTCTAATTTGTTGGACAGCGCCGCGGACTGCAGATATCATAACGGAACAGCCATCGGTCCCAATGCCTACACAGTAATTTTAATCTAATTCTAATTCTTGCAATAGTTTTACGACTGTATTTCCCAAAAGTTCTCCAGTTAATTTAGGTTCCAATTTACTATTTAATATTTCTTGAGGTTCATCGTTGTCTTCCAAATGAACATCTAATTGTTGGTGTTTTCGTTTATTATAAACATAGCTATGACAATCGATAAATGTTAAAAATCTTTCATACGATTTTCCATGTAAAATATACCGAATAATTAAACACATTTGAGAAATGTTAGATAAGTCTGTGGTCTCATCAAATAGAATACTAAAATATTTTGCTTCTTTTACTTCTAAAAGTATTAAATGTAATATTTCTAGTTTGCAACACTCGATTATTTCATTTTGCGTTAGTTTACTTATGTAAGTAGCTCTTTCACCAGTAGTTCTCAAATGCTTTTTAAGTAAATGGTCCCCAGCATCAATTCGAAACTTAAGAAGTTCTTTAAAGTTTCCTTGATTAATGACAGAATCAACTTTTCCCCCATCTTCTTGATAAATAAAACCATCATCAAGATGACCACGCAACGGTATATTTTGCTGGCCTAAGAAAACAATCGTTTTTATTATTGGTCGTAATCGTTCACGGTTATCTAATATTTGTTTTTTACGTTGATCATTTACTAAATTGATAACTTCTTTTTCAGGATGAATGTAGGTATTCAAAAAGTAATTTGCTCGTTGTATATTATCTTTATGATAACCATTATTATTGTGTAATTCTAAAATACCATCTTTTCCTAATAGCTTTGCAAATTTAATTACTGGTTCAGTAACCAAGCTTTTTAATTGCTCTGTTTTATGCATACCCCCTTTGTTTGAAGTTGAAAACAAAACACAAACCTAACAAAATAAACCAGACTTAATTTTTGAAAATTCAATGTATGGAAACTTTTCAAAGTGATTTTTTCTTAAAAATCGTTTTTCCGATTTACCTTTTTTAGTATGAATTGAAAATGGATATTGAAAATCATTACTAGGAACATTACTTCGTTGAAGGATGACTGATTTCGAATAATCATTTATAGCGTTAGTTTGAGTTATGAAATTTCCAATATCTAATTCAATATCATGAAGTTTTTCAATTTCTATTGGATTAATTAACTCACTTGTATCAAAACAATTCGTATTTGTTGGATTTGAGATTGCAATGGTTTCTGACTCTTTTGTACCATCTTCATTAGATTGTAATTTACATTTTTTCTGAACACTTCCAAAATAACTAGTTATACGATTATTATTATTTGACGACATACTTAAAGAGTTATTATACGTAATAATAATAATATTATAACAGGCAACAGCACGATATAAATTATAAACACAGAGAACGTGAAATAAAGAACATAGACTGTGCAAGCGCAGAGTGCAGACACACTTATAATGGGTTGTATACAACATAGTCAATATACCATAGTCCATACTATGAGTATACAGCGTTTATTATATTTTTAGATTTATATTAAAATTATCGTAATATCAGAATGGGAAATCTATTACATTATTGAGATTATTCCTAGCAGCGAGCAGCCATATATATATATACAATTTACATATATAAACAACGACGCGCCACGCGCGCGACGTTCCGAATAACATATTACGTAGTACGTACATATACTATAATAACAAAAATTAATAAAATGTACTACAATTATTTAAAAATATACCGTATTATATTGCGCAAGACAACTTTACAAATTGCTGATACTATTTTTATAAATTAGAAACACAAAAAAATAGTACCATGATTAATGCTTCTTTCAATAATTTGTTATAAAAAAACACGGACCAAGGGGGGGGGGCGATCCACTTATCGCCCCCCCCTTATAACCGCCACTGGTTAGTAATAGTGTCATTACTACACTTGAATCTTGTAACCAAGTCAAAATGTGGAAAATTGTGTTTTAATTTCATAAGAGTTATAAGTAGTTGATCTTGTTTATTTAGATTCTCATCTTTCCACTGGAAATGATAGTGAATTTTTGCATTTTTCAATATCTGTTCAATGTCTTCTTTAATGTCTACGGGGAAAATACATTTTTCAAGAAAAAAATCTTTAAAAAAAGGCCAATCTTATGAAAAACTAAATTTTACAACTAAAAAAGAGTTGTTGATGGTAAAGGTAATTAATACTATTATAGTAACTATAAAACTTATTTTCCTTTTTACGATAAAATGTGCATGGCACCAAACATAAAGAGCTTTTGGGTTTTCTTTGATAATATGTGCTTGAAGTCCACTATATGGTCCTCTCATATTTGCTACATCGTCATATGACTGTCCAATTAAATTTTGACTCCAATCTAATCCAAATTTTTCCATAACTGATTTAAAAAGTTCAAAAAGTGACCGACCTGTAGTATTTGACGATTCAGATAATGCAATTAGCCTTTCATATATTTTGGAATTGAATAAATACCCGACTACAAAAGACAATTGTTCCTTCTGTGAAATATTTAACGTAGAATCAGTACTAATACTAAAATAACGAGCTGATAATATTTGTGTTTTAATAGTCGATAATATATAATGTAAATTAGACTCTATTAACAAATTTTGCAAGCCTACGATATAAAAGAATTTTCTTTTTTCCTTTACTTTTGAGTTGGTTCATGTACACTAACAATATAGGAGAATGTTTAATCAGTAAGACAACCAAATCTTTAAAATTATCTTTAATATTATTTTTCCTATTTTCATTGTGGCCTCTGAAGGAATGAATGATTGTGTTGTCCTAAATAGATTGTTATTTCAATTAGCTGTTTTATCAATTCTCTATAAAAGGATACTTGTTGATTATGTTCTTCTACTAATGATGGTAAGAGTCTTAAACAAGATGCTTTTAGTTTGATTTTTAATGATGCCATTATATGAGCAGAAGTTGTTTTATGTTTAACTAAAGCCATATGACCATTTTTCCAGTGACTGAAACCATATTTCACCCAGGCATCATTTGAATATTTTATATTTATTTGTAAACTTTGTACTGCAAGCATTAGTTGATTACGAAGGAACCGATGCCATGTAGAAGAAAGACTGATAGCTTGAAAATGATACAAAGTATTGTTTATGCTAAAAATGCAATACACCATGATGGACTTTATAAAAAAAATCGAAGGTATGAATATAAAGTCGGTAATCGATTACTTTAACAAAAATTGGCACAGTACAGAATATAATGGGTTATATATTTCCAATCAACATTTATGACTAGGTATAATTTTACTATATGTTAATACTGTCAGGTTAGGTTTGAGACTCAGTTATGTATTTGTTACTTTATTATTTTAGGAAATTGAACAAATATCAGACTTGAAAATGTTAATCAGAAAATTACACAAGTAATAACAATTTGAGATTAGACCAATTATTTCAAGGTATCTACTTAAGCACAACATAATAGCATAACATTTCTATTTATCTATTTATAGGGTTAAAGATGTTAATGGTAACGCTACGCACCGAACGCGACCACATTGTCATCGAATGCTTTTCTAAAACTCCATGTTTTATAGCTGGATTAACTCAAGAAATAAAACAACTTTTTTGGTATTTAATATCATATGCGTTTAATTTAATGCAATCACAAATAAACAAAATAGATCAAGTTAAAGTTATATCACACATTAGTATGACAGGCGTTGTGAATTCTGGAGAAGGTATCTTAAACGTTACTACAACAATATGTGAGTGCTCATTCGTAACGAGTATGTGTCTTCCGTGCCACCACATATTCAGTTTGAAGATGATTTATAACCTCTCTTTGTACTGTCCAGAGTTATGCGTAGTTAGGTGGACTAGAAAGTATTATCAAGATGTATGTATGGTAGTTCCTTCAATGACTATGTCCAACATTATGGAGAAAAACTGTGTTCATATTGTTACTGTGAGCACAAAAAAAAAACGTATTTATAATCAGCACAAAAAATTTCAACATGCATATGTTCAAGCAAAAAGATTGGCTTCAGAGGTTTCTGGAACAGAGTTTCAAAAACGCTTGAAATTATTGAACTTTATTGCAAATGATTGGAAAAAAAATCGAATAATTGAAGTGGGTAAAAATATAATTAAAACCAGAACTGACAGAATCTGAGAACTCAAGTGTTGGTATTAAATGAACCTCAAGAGTTGGTACTAAAAGAGCCTCAAAATCTGGTACTGAATAACCCTCAAGGGTCTGTACTGAAAGAGCTTCAGGAGTCTGTCCTTAATGAGTTACCAATACTACCACCTAGAATTCCAAAAAAGAGCCGTCTAAAAGGTAACCCTAAATAATTAATTGTATAATTAGACTTATACTTATCATTTTCCTTACTTAAACCATGATATAATAATAATAATAATATGTAGGTAACGATAAGACAGCAATTGGCAATCCAAAAAAAAAAGAAAAATAGTTTCAGTAAGGTTGGTTTCGTTTCAAAAACTGCCATTGAAAACGAAACGATGTGAAATATTGAAATGGTTAGTGGAAGAAGAGTCAGCAATGCTTGCAAATGATGAGCTATGCGCCTATGCCCGAAGAGAAGTTTGAAGTACTTAACACTGTGAAATAGATAGCCCCTGGTGATCAATCTGTTAATTAACTTATAAACACATAAAATGCTACGTTCGAAAGTATCACAAGGAATTTACATAATATTATTTCGTAATAATTCATAACTAGTTTATGGAAGTTTATCACATAAAACACCTTTAAAAGTGAATTATAAAAGTATGCATTCTTATTGGGTTTGATATTGTGTATTTTAGCAGGTATTAATTATTTTTTCCCAATTACGACGACGGCAAATGGCGATAGCGATGTCGACAATGCGGCTGTGAGCCAAATATGTATTAACTTATTATTTTTGTTGTATAATTATTTATTTTTTTTCATTTTTCCTTACATCGAATTATGAAGATTATATTAAAATATTATCCAATTCTGATGGCTTGTGAAAAGATAGATGTAATATCACGCTCCCGGTGGTTTATTTTTTAACCACAGCTATAGGTGAACCACATCAGACATTAGCCATATACTAGTTAGAAGCCATTCGTTGCAGATGCTGTGCGCCATGCTTGTTCGTCACGACTTTAATAAGTATATTATACTATTATGTGGTTCGTGTTAAGCAATAGTGTAGTTTAATAATATTATTATATTTGCACTGGAAGGCATAATATTTTATGCGGCGTGCGTATGTGTAAATACGAGCTACGACGGTATATTTGAAGAGTAGCTACTAACATTGTGATGTTATTTATTTTAAAAATATAAATTATTTGTTAATTTATAATCCAATAGGGTCAGCCCTATTGTAGTGTAGAGTGTGATACAAATGACCGCTGTGTCATATTATATTATATTATGAATATATAAATATGTACAACAATGTTCAAGAAAAAACCATGGACTAATTAAAGTTATTATATATTTTGTTAAATATAATTGACATCTACTTATAAGTATTAAGATTTGTATCAATAAAATCGAAGGTAGTGTGATGACTTAATTGGCTATTTCCAAATTTCTAACAAAAAGATTTTGATTTCGTAAATAGTAAGAGGGAATTCGAAAATTGATTTTACATCGTTTACGAAATTTCGAATCGGCATATTAGTCCCTAGAATTGGGTAGGTTCATTTCATAATTAATTCGTTTATACTTTTTAAAAATATAAATTGAATATTATCAAGATGTAAACACGAATGGACACCAAATTGCTGAGCATATTAAAGGAACGGATTGTACCAGTGAGCAATACATTGTTTTTAAAATGGAAAAGTGGGTTTATTACATTTTTCAGTGTTTCCATGTATGAAACATAACTTTTTATAAGATTTGCCGATTTACTTTTAAGGATAAATCTGATCTGAATTGAATACAAGGTTTTTTATCGAATGAACTCTATTAAAGGTTGTATTATTCAATAAATGGTTGTAAGTAATACGATTTTTACAACCGGTGACTAAAACAATTTTACATTACTCTACTTAAAGGTACCTAGAAAATTATTTTTACTTAAATTTAAAAATGTATACCAATTCCTGGTTAGTTGGTTGAATCTGATATTCAATAAATGTATGTATACATTTTGCATGTTTTTTAAAAATAAGAAATCTTATGTTATTACTAAAAATTTGAGGTAAATCAACGCTCCTGACGGATTATTATCTAACTACTGCTATAGATGAATCTCCTATACAGCAGCTAGTTGTTTCAAGTTTCAACTGAACTAAAATATAATATAATGAGTTTAATAATTATGTGGTACAATGGTAACAATAAATAAGTAGCTGCTGGCGTGTGTGGGGTTCACTTATAGCTGTGGTTAAATAATAATCCGCCGGGAGTATGGATTTTATAGTTCCAATGGTTGTAACTAGGATATTGACAGTACCTACAGATGTCTGGCATGACTATAATGCGATTTGCGTTAGTACGAGTTAAATAATATCATATTTGATCTTGAACGTATTATATTATGTTATGCGGTGATCATAACATATTGAGATATATCTTATGTAAAATATATTTTATGGATGTGTAAATCGTAATGAATGAATAGCAGCTGTCAATTTGGCAACACCAAAACTAACCGAAATTTTGCAAATACTGTTTAGGTGAAATTTTCACCGTGAAAATACGAACTGCACTAATTTGCTCATACGAAATGAAAAATTCTAGGCGCGAATGCATATGATTTACTTTTTAAGAAATATTATTTCTTATGGTTTTGTTTGTTTATTAGATATTGACACGTGTGGGCATATTAGCTTACAATTTTCTGAAAACACTGACTTAACCTAACCTACTGGGTAACCAAACTATTTATTTAAAAATAAATTTTTCTGGTGTAACGATGACCACTAGATGTTCCAAAATATATCAAAATTCAAATGCCATAAGCAATTTAATATTTTTGTTTATAAATGCATTTAACTTATAAAAGTTATTGTTGTGTTAACTTTGGTCCTTCAACTTTCATTGCAAGAGAATTGATTTTATGCTTAAGGCAATTAAAAGTAAATTAAATTAATCAAACTGATGGTATGCACGCATACAATTAAATTCACGTAATTTCATTGAAGTTATTTTAACTTTTTTAAGTTATTTTTTTAGTTACATTAAATTGAATTAGAGCAATATAAATTACATCTTTGAATTAATATTATATTAATATTACACTAATTATTCCATCCATGATCAGGATTCTTTAATATTAAAATTACCTTATCAATCAATACATGAAAATCGTTTAACAGTTTAAACATTTTTTTTATTAACAAACTATAATATAATAAAACATACAAATTTCTTTTTTTTTTAATATAATTTTTCCAATAATTCAATAAAATAAGATTATTTTTTTTTCCATTACATTTTTAAATTGAATTTTGCTAAAATATTTTGCCACCCCTAGATGTGCCTACCCTGCCCGCCCCCCAATACGGTCGTGGTCAATACTTTTTTTTTAAATTTATTTATTGTTATATACACCGGATGGTAGTTAACTCCCGATTTTATAGTAAAATCTCCCCATGGCAAAACTCCCTGGTCAATATTATGGTTACCTGTAGGAAATATGTATGCTCATCAGAGTCAGCATTTTTAAATTGAAATATACATTAAAAATAAAAGTTGCAATGAATTAAACAAAACAAGTTACAACTGTAATACAAAAAATAATGAAAACATTATATCTCAAGAAATTTTAGGTTAGAAATAGATACCATAAGTTTTTTTAAAATCTGTGTTTCTATTATCAAAAAAAATTAAATTTAAACATTTTTATTGTATTTTGACTATAGTATATTATAGCTCATTGCTAGAGGCATTCATTTATAATTTATGTTATTATTATTATGATTATATGATTGGCTATTTTTAAATGAAACTTAAATTTATATTAGATTTATTTTATGATTTTTATTAAATTAAATATATAGTACTGAAGACCCGGGAGAATTTACTATCTGTACAATCATAGTTACAATAAGAATATAAGCTATATAAAAAAAAAAAATATGAATCTGTTGATAAAAGTAGCCACCCAAAGACCACACTTTTAAGTGAATGTTTTCAAATAACAATATATATTTTTTTCTTAGATTAGGTTTATAGATTTACACCAATTGCGTTTTAAGCGCCTTGGAGGATAATCAGGAATAACATTTGTTGAAAGAGCTTAAAGTAGGGGGTTCGAATGCGATGCTTGACGATTGTGGAATCTTTTATATGATATTGCTTCCATTTACAGATTTAAATTTCAAATCTTAGTGTTGATTTGATACATATGTGGGAGAGTTCATTAATTTCCTTAATTATTTATAGGAATGTAATCCGTTTTCCAATATAAGTTCTTATTAAAATTTTTTTGTTTTAATAGATGAAATGTGCATTGAAAAAGGGCAAATAAACTTAGCACGTTGACACATCAAAAAGACAATAAATAAAAACCAATAAACTATGTTTAGTAATCAAAGATCACATATTTATAGTTAAATTGAACTAATTTGATGATAATGATCACGATATATTTTAACTGCAGAAATGTTCGCGTGGAATTTTGTGCGTTATTATTCATATAGATTAATATCCAATTGAATTTACAGTTTGTGTATCTAGTCTTAATTGTATTCTGTCCATTGCTTCAATTATTTTGGCTTCAGTACTTTTGTGTTCAAAATCGCCAATATCGGTACCCAATTTCTAGATTGCATTGACACTAAGCGTTGGTTTATTTCTCTGCCCGTAGTCTATTACCAGTGGTAGTGTTTATTCGCCGTTCATTAAAATTCGTATTTGTTTAATTTGGTCATCTGTATTAATTCCATCACATATATTGCATTTAATTAAGTCCTGAAATTTCCTTTTATAATATATGGGTTGGATCCTAGCATTACCATTTTACACATTAAGACAGTTCTTATCTCTACAGGAATGCCCATACCATCAGTAGCGGTTCTTCTAGCGTATGAGCAGGATGAACAGGCCAACAATAACGGGTGGGCAAATTTTGTAAGAAATGGAAAAAAAATAATGACTACTGACCTAATTTCTTTAAATTGAAATAAATTTATTAGAAATAAATACTACATTTATTTTCTTGGGGTATGGTTGCATATTTAAAAGGGTCTAGGGGGGCACCTATTCTAAATCCAGCACTTAGTAGATGTGATGCTGGATACAGCTTAAGTTTTGGAATAGTGTGTCCTCATCCTCAAGATCCTGGATCGTATGCCCATAGCTCAAAAGTACACTATCCAAAACTATTCACGCCACGTTTTGTGAGTGTTACAATATATTTTAGATTATTCTGTAAAAAAGAAAAAAGAAGATCTGATAAATGCAATTTTTTATTTGTTGTCGTTTTCCTTAAATGTTTAGTTTGCCGACGTTTTAAATTTAAATTTAATTCTAAAATTATCTACGTGGCCTACCATAACTGACGGGCTATTAAATATTTTTCTGATTGGAATGTTAAAATACAATTGCAGCCAGTTTTCATTTATAATTTAAAATGCTGATATTGGACTCTTTCTATTTTTAGTAACTGAAATTTAAAGTCTTTAAATTTTCCCATTAAAGCACGATTCAATATGTAAATCTGATTTTTTTCTAATAACGGTGTTTGCGAAATTAAAAAAATGTTATTATATAAAACAAAATATTTATTTAAATGCAAAATACTTTGGTTCGATTACATTTCTTACATTTTTAAATCATAACTATAGTTATTAATATATATATATATATATTATTTCTTTTCTTGTTCCTCGACTTTATGTAATTGGAATTTTTTTTTCCTTTAATAAATAATATTATTATTATATTTTAATTTTAAAGTATTTGGGTTTATTTGATGCATAATTATTTGAATTATTCACAATTATTTCCAACACTTGTTGGTCGAAAAATAGCTCCAATAGTTCGTAGTTGTAAAGTATTATAATATAGATTTGGTTTTTGATTATCATTAAAAATATTCGGAGTTTTGAGGTCTCCCTGACGCTATAATACACAATGATGAGCTATAGTTTATTAACAATGTTTTTTTTAAAACAGGTGTAGTACATATAGATGTGTGGGCATGAATTTTATTTTTTTTTTTCATTTTTCCTGTCACTGAAAAAGAAAATGAAATCCTATGTCCTATCTAGTATCTTATTATATATAAATATTATCTAACTGCTGGCTTGTGAAAAGCTAGATGTAATACCACGCTCCCGGTGGATTGTTTTTAACCACAGCTATACGTGAACCACATCAGTCGACACCACAGTAGTGCAGTAACCAGTTACTAGTTAGCTGCCAGGCGTTTCATATTGTATCGTACGCACGTTTGTCACACATCTATTTAATAGGTATATAATATGATTCGTGTTAATGAATAGTGTATTTGCACTTGAAGGCATGATACATTATGCGGCGATCGTAACATATTACGATATCCTTGATGTATAATTTTATGAAAGTGTGAAACGTAATGAATCAATAGCACTTTCGCTGTTACAAACTACCAATCGAAATTTTGTAAATGCTACGTACGTGTAAATACGAGCTACAGTATATTATTGGGAGAGTACCTACTAACATTGTGATGTTAATATATCTAAGCACAAATAAAATCAAATTTGCATAAAAAAAGTATAAGAAAAACTTCATACTTCATCTATATTATTATCAATTTTGGACTGGTTGTACATAATTGTCGCGGTACCTTGTAAAGGTTTTCGGCGTTTCTACAAAAAATAAATTTATGAAATGTATTGTCGAGTGTTGGTTCATATTTTAGGGCTTCTCTATTTTCACCCTGTTGCGGTGGATGCTAAACTTCAGGCAATATTGTTGGACGTAGTTGTGATCTTGTTGGACCTCGCCTTCTTCATGTTTGGCACGGACGACATAATCGTGATTCATCAGCGCCATTTTAAAAAGTTTTACCTACACTGAAAAAACTTGAAAAATATTAAACAAATAAAAGAAATATAAATTATAATTAAAGCTGGTTGGTCTTAAAAAAACTGATGGCACTTATTATTTGTCTTCATTAAATAATGAAAATAACATTCTTATCTAATTATATTTAAAATAATTTCCAACTTTACTATCTTGTGTTAAATTAGATGTAATTCCATGTTCACGGCGGATTGTTATTTAACCACTGCAATAGGTGAACCTAACCAGACAGCAGCTAGTTATTTAGTTGGACGCCAGTCGTTGTTAATGTGCTCTATATTCGTTCGGCACAACTTAACTTTGAGCTGGAACCGAAGAATACACTTTTTAATAGCATTTATAAATTCCCTGGAGTCACGACCAATGGAGTAACACCATTTTGGCGTCTTATGATATTGTGTAAATAATTTTTATTTAAAAAAAAGCGTCGCCGCCTCTGCCACCTCTATCGCCATCACCACTTCGCTTTCGCAGCTCTCGCTGATATACGCCGAGCCGCGGCTTTCTTTGTCGCACTATTCGTAGATATTGTAGGAGCTGTACACATGTTGTGTACTCAAATATTTAAATATCTTAACGGTTAGGATTTATTTTTAAAAGGGATTACTACGCTTAAAAATCCGTGATAAACGTTATAGCTAGTTAGAATACTGTGATTTCGTAACAATTGTTGATTTTAGTTGTATTAAGAAGCCAAATAGGTGCAGTACTATAGATGTATATGGTGTGGTTCAAAGATTTAAACAGGTTAAAACCTATGGAGTTATGGAGTAAAAGTGATCCAGTCCCGATGACACCTTATGTCATTGTCCGCACAGCTTGCGATGTATACATCTATCGTATCACAAGACTTTTATCTTCTACAGATGGTGACACTAGTATACATAGTGTTCTTACCATCGGTGAAAGCCGATTTTTTTTACACCAAATAATGAAAATGACATTTTTATCTAATTATGTTTAAAATAATTTTTAACCTTACTATCTTTAGTTAAGTTAGATGTAATGCCATGTTCATGGCGGATTGTTATTTAACCACTGCAATAGGTGAACCTAACCAGACGGCAGCTAGTTATTAGTTGGACGTCAGTCACTGTCACGTTCAGCACAACATAACTAGGAATTGGAACCGAAGAATACACTTTTCAATAGCATTTACAAATGTGGAATTACGACGAATGGAATAACACCATATTTGCATCTTCTCCTATAAATGCACTGGTGCGGCTACCTGATTATGTGACCTGGATTATTCCTTCCCCTTCCTCTTAATTAACCCCTTTCAGAGTGGTTTTGAGTGTGATTAGGGGAGACACTGCGTGTGCGACTTTGGGTCGAGTTGGTGGATGGCGATGGTGATCGATCATGGCCTATCATGGCGATTGGGCGGCGGCGGCTGCTTCATGTTTTTTCTAATTTTAAAAATTACTTTATTGAAATATAATCAATTAAATAAGGTGAGAATTTAAAAAGTGTATTAAATAATTTATATCATGTTTTAAATTATTACCATTCATGTACTTATAAATTATGATGAGTGATGATATTTTGAGAATAATTAAACTATTTGATATTAAACAAGTATATTTAAATATTCAGTTAAGTAATTATTATTATTATTATGTTGATAGCTAATTTTGGTAATAACACCAGGACATGAGTTCCTAAACCGGTAATGTCGCGGAAAATCCGGGACGAATGGCCATCCTAAGGTAAATATACAAAAGGAATGAATTTCAATTGCATGTTTAAAATTATAAATCATAATGAATAAAGGTTTTTTTAGTTACAACCGGTCTCCGTCCTCCCTGGTTAATTCTGGATTGAAAAAATTCAGTAAAAGGAATTGGAAATGTTTATGCATTCCAAAAATAAAATAATAATATAAATAGAATAAAATAAATATTACCAAGACCATGTTTGCGTCCTTCCCGATAAAAGCATCGTGACCTGGCTTATTTCTTTCCCTTCCTCTATCTCAACTCCTTTCAGAGGGGTTTTGGGAGCGGTCGGTTATAATGGTGATAATGAGCGGTGATCATCATCGTCATCGTCATGATGGGGCGGTGGCAAAGGTTGCTGCTGCTGTTTTGCTGTTATTGATTCATGTTTCTTTAATTTAAAAAAAATTACTATATTATAATATAATCAAAGAGTTTAAATATATAATTTAATATTTGGAATTTATAAAGTGTATTCAATAATTTATATCATGTTAATTTAAATTATTACAATTCATGTACCTATAAATTTGTTGTGATGACATTTTGAGAATAATTGAACTGTAATGTTAAATATGTATATTTTAATATTCAGTTTACTTCCATGTGAGAGTACCAACAGTGAGATTATAATATTCTAAAAAAACCGCTTCACGCAGGACTAACTATTAAGAGTACACAATTTATAGTACCCATATTTACTTAATTTTTCACACTGCACAAAGGAAAAATATCGTTATTATTTTTGAGTTTTGAAAACCATCTATCAATTAATACCTATTATAAATGTTTTAATATGGGTATTCCTTAATATAAAGAAACAGAAAATTCGAAAAAAATTGTATTAGCTGAAAACCATAAATTTATTAAGATAATTTTTTTTTTAAAACGGGTAAGTGGATGTCGCTCTGGTCTACAGTAGGTTAAAAATGGTTATCTGTTTAAAGGATGGTATTAAATCTGAATTCAATGATATAATATCAATGTATATTAAGACGGTTTGTCAGTCTAGGATATTTTATATTATAGACTGACAAACCGTCTTATTATTTATTAGTTATTAATAATAAATTGTGTCCGGACTCATTTTACCTAAAGAAAAATAAATACATACCACGAATATTTTTTAAATGTTCGTTGAGGTTGGGCTTATAATTAAATGTTTTAAGGCATACGGTACACTAAAAACAAGCATCCGCATGTTTTTTTTTTTTTTGGCGGGCGATCAAATTATCTATACGTGCGAAAATTGACAATTTTTATGATAAAACGAATGAAAATATAATGTTTAAAAATTAAACAGAGTGCGTAAATAAAACTGAGCTAAGGTCTGTGAAAACACCGAGAGAGCAAAGGCAAAGTGAATGTAAAGGTGCCGGTGTCTGGAACAGACTGAATCTATCTCGGCTACCGACAGATTCTGCGTCTCACTGGATTCCTTTCCCCTCGATTAGTTACATTATCTTTGTTTTCTCATTGTCTATTTTAAAGCCTATTTTCTTCGCTGCTTCTTCTAACACTTTGGCTCTGTTAGCTGTGCCTTCAATCGAATCACCTATTATATCTAAATCGTCAGAAAAACCGAAGAGCCGTATCTTATTCTGGCTGATAAATAAACCACCTTCATTGTCCTGTAGCTTCCTTATTACCTTCTCTAGGGCAAGATTGAATAGTACTGGTGGGGATAGGGCACTCTCTGTTTTAGTCCGATTTCTACTGTTAAGGTTCCTGATGTTACATTTTGTTTTATACTCTGTAGTTCGTGTTTTCCATATATATTTTAGTTAGTGCTATTAATATTTTGGAAACCAAACTCGTACGTAATATTGTAAATACTCTCTCTGTGGATATTATCATAGGCTTTTTTAAAATCTATTTATTTAATAGTTTATTTGACCTATTATGGACATTTGTTCTGTGGTTGAACGGCCTTTCCGGAAACCACATTGGTATTCACCTAAACAATTCTCCGTATAAGGGACAATACGATTTAGTAGTATTCAAGAGAAGATCTTGTACGCAGAGTTCAAGATCGATATCCCTTCATAATTGTCACCTTTTGTCTTGTCTCTTTTTTTTGTGCAATGGTATGATGATTGCCTCATTCCAGCAATCCGGTACTCGTTCTTCCATCCATATTAGCTGGTACAGTCTGTAGATTACATTTAGCTCCCCCCCCCCGTATTTTATGAGTTCTGCTTGAACATCATCGCTACCCGGTGCTTTCCAATTTTTCAGGCTTATTATTGCAATTTTTATTTCTTCTAGATTAATATCCTCTACATAAGGCTCCGCCTTTTCATATTCGATATGTATTACAGGCTGAGCTGGCATCCTATCATTTAATAATTTTTTAAAATATCCTTTCCATCTCTCAACTCTTGATTCTGGCTCCATTAACGTTTGTCCGTCTGGGTCTCTGATTCCATACAGGGTTGAATTGCTTATACTGTTTAATGACTAAAAAAGTTTCTAGTTCTCCCTTGAGTAGGGTCATTCTCTGCGGTTTGTAGCATGCTGTTAAAGAATTTTCTTTTATATTAATATTTATATACTACACCATATATTCAGAATCAGAATTGATTGTAAACGGTATTAGTTTTCTTGTAAACAATTAATTGAATGAAAATTTATTAGTTAAAAATATTTAAATAATAAAAAAAAAAACAAATAATTTATATTTAAATAATTAATCAAGGTTAATTAAAAAGTAAAAATGACTTTTGCAACTGCAATATGTTATTTTAGCGCTGACTATTTCATATATTTTTTTCATTTTAATAGTCTTTATCCATAACACCACAAACAAAAGTATCATTGTCGTCGATGACAATATAAACAAATGTATCCATGAGTCCGCAAGCTCTGATAGACTAATACTGTAAGAAAACAAATCTAAGCATCATATAAACGTAATAAATGACTTCATAATATTGAAGATCTGTTCCGCAAAAAAGAATTATTTATACATTATCTTAGACTACAAAATAATTAAAATTTATATAATTTATTATATTCATTATTCAAACTCCACTCATATACACCCTTACCCTAAAAAAAAAATTAATTTCCTTGATTTATTTTTGGCAATTCTATTTTTCGTAGTTATCGTAGTTATTTTATCGTATACTTTTAAGTCATAAGTGTTATAATAAAGAAAATATAAAATGATCATAGAAATTTAAGATTTAAATTTGTCCATGACTATATAAAAAAATGTATCTAAAAATGTATACGTCAGATATTTTTTTCATATTGCAAATGGATAATTTAAAAATCTTTTTAGACTTCAATATTAGCAACCTGGACGTTTTTCAAATATCCATTAACACCTAATTTCTTTATTATTGCACTTATCGTATCCACCATTTACGAGGCAGCAAACCAGAAGGGAAAGATTAAGGTATAAATATTAATATTATATTGTTTTATACAATAGACATAAACTAAAGTTATATTCTTTTTCAGACAGCCTACCAGTTACGAGGCAGCGAACCAAAAAGAACTAAGATTATAGCAATTATATTAAACAAATTTAATTTAAAAAAAATAAAACATGCATACTAGCCAGGTTCATTTAAATTATATAGTCATATATAACAGTTATTGTACCCCTTTACCCTTATATATACAAAAATATGCAATCTTCACAATGCTACTCTTTCCAACAAGAATATTTGATTTTTAGATTTATTTACTTATTATAGTTTGTTAATTTAACTAGACTTTTTTATTATTGATATACGGTTTATGAATAAAAAATATAAAAAAATATTAATAAAAAAATCTTACCCCCACCCGGAGTTTTTTAATTTTTACGGAGGCGGTTTTTGATCAGGAATTCCGGGAAAAGCGAGAGGAATTGGCAGGAATAGCGTACTAAATATTGGCGTTGGAAAAAGTTGGAAAAGTCAAATGGGTGGGGTTGGGGAAATGTACGTTCAGTACGCGGCATTTGACAAACGGCATAAGATTTGACCCAATAGTGATTAGTAATATTCATATACTACTTAAAGAAATATACAATTGTTTAATTATATGTATATAATTTATTGAATATTAAAATACACCAGACTTAGGATAATTATTATTGTTGGATATAAATATTGCATTACCAAATTTCGGATCTACTCGATCCAAAATGGACGTTGCGATTATGTTCAATTTAATTTGAATTTTTATTATCGTAAAATATATCTAACGAATATAACAACAAATTTGTATTAGCTAATTTTTCCAATTTTATATTTAGATACATTTCTTACTTCTACCTTGTTACATCTTAACTCTAATATCTTAAAAATTAAATTACACCAATAATCAGTGCTAACAATTTTTTTTTTTTTATGTTAAACTTTTTTTATAATTTTTTTCTTCCGAAAATCATGCCCACTATCACATATAATTTTATAAATCTTTTCATACATTTTTCATAATATCACCACAAAATTATAGCTTGAATACAAAGCAACGTCATCTATTAACCATACTAATTTAGTTTTAAAAAATGTTCTACTTATTTATTATGTTAAACCATCTCAAACTATTAACTAAATGATATTTTTCTACAAAAATCAGCCTTTCCCCTTCTACATTTCTCGCACAGTTCGGAAATTGTACAATCCATGTCACATATACCTTTTAATTCATCCTCTGGCGTTTTTTTAGAATGATGTAACCATGTTAGTGGTGGGATCTCTCCCGTATAAGTTAATTCGTTGGTAAAAATGATAAAGTGAATTCGTCGGTAAAGATGTTCAAGTGAATTCAGTATGAAATAGAGATCTATATTCCATGCATTTTTTCTTACACGCAATGTATTTTTAAATATAAGTTCTCCAAGACGATGATAAATACAAAATGTATACATACAAAGAGATATTTGTTACTTACAGAATTAACCAAATGTTATTATATACTCTACATTTCTGAAATAATATAAAATGATTTTGATTTTGATTTTTTACTACCATAAAGCTATATGTCTAATTCTTTGTATTATAAAACATGATGTTTCGAAGTTAAAATCTATATATTCAAGTATGGTTAGCGTATTGTCTATCTACTTCTCTGTTGTATCTTACGCATTCGGACTCCAAAACAACAATTCTCCGAAGACCATACACTAACAGCATAATCACATAATGTTGTCTATACCGACGGATTCTACTAGCGGAGACTATTAACTCGTGAAATGACGTTTGTATCTATAACGATTTAACTGATATTAGTAAATCTCGTCATATAATTCGAAATATTTTTTTCTATATGTGTGTAAGCTTACTATAGACATACCTTCCGGAATCGAACGATCAAAATGATGATCACGCAACATCATGGTCATTACCCTGAACTCTATATTTATTTTGCGTTCTTACACAGGAAGTCCATTCTCTTATTCTTTCCCCTGATATACGCGCTTGATGCATTCGTTATAAAAATCTCTCAGAGAAATATTCATATTACGCGAGGAAACTCGATTATTTTCAGTTGATTCATTTATCTCACTGTATAAATTAAATATATAAAATAATTTATCAATAAAATGTTATTACTTACTCATTAAACCAAATTGCGTCAACCGGTCAAACAAATCCTGCAGGTGATGGTTGGCAGTTATTTAAACGAATACGACACATATTTCTCGATTTTATAATAAAATAATGCAGCACAACTCAATTACAATCAACGGTCACATACGGTTAACGTTATTAAACACGAATGACCTGGAAGGTGATATATGTATAAACCAATATTATTGTATAATCGTAAATTTAAAAATATTTCACTTACGAACTGTTTTTCGGGAAAACCGTGAGAGAAAGGGTGAAAGTCGTAAGACGTAAAATTGATTCCCACAACTAGCTACATAAGTTGAATGCATTTGATTTTTCGAAAAACTGTTATTAAGGATTTTTAAACCGTCGTACTTGGGTTAAATATCATAAAAAATTAAAAAGTTTAAATAATATTTGATAAATTTGAGGCCCTGCTGGAAATCCCATCTTGGGCCATTACAAAAATTGTATTAATATGTTGTGTAAGTAACCAAAAATTATTAAATAATTTTTACTTACCACTAATGACACCTGTTCAGAAGAAATTACCAAGTTTTATCTTAATTTGACTCCCATGCACAATTAAGCTGTAATAATGCGTATGTCATGATTCTGTAAATGATTGACATATTTATATGATATTTCTGTATTTAATGGTGATACTATTCAATGAAACTCAGATGGATCATAAACAAACATCTAATAATATAATAGAAAACATTGAAGCTACTCACAACAATTAAAACCTGAATGACCAAAAATAATATGTTTGTGAGGCCGTTGGTGAATCTGTGTTAAAATAACCATTGACGTAATTAGGTCTAAAATATTAGAGGGGCTGCAGCTGCACAAATAAATACCTAATTTAATTTACTTACTTTCATGCTTTCCAAAAACTAGGAGGATAATCTTAGTTATTTTAATTTTCAATAGTAATAAGTAATAACTGCACAAATATGACTAGATACTTTTTTTGACATTTTGAATCACCAATTTTTTATTTATACAATTTACTTTTGAATTATTTTGTTACATTATTTTTTTTATTATTATTTTATTGCTTAAATTATTATTAATTCTTGAATAATCATAAACATTTGAGGGGAATAAAAAACATTTTGAGGGTGCTAAGCCTCCCTAAGTCTACTCCTAGTTGTGTAAATGTGTATGACAAAAGATGTATGGATGTTTCAACAACAATTATTTTTAACATTTTTTGACTTAAAAATTCAGTTTCAAAAACCTACATACTTGTTAAAATCGGTTGTAAATTATATTATAATACATATATTTTATATGTTACTTATTTTTGTCATAAAATACAAGAAAAAAACATTCAATTATACATTAAATAGTCAAAATATATTTGTTAAGCTATATGAATTGAAGAATACATTGTTGAATAGAAGAGATGTGACATATTTACTTTAGTGAACAGATTGAGTGTTTCATATTTCATGATTATACAAAATTAAATTAAATAACTTAATTAAAGTTCATATATTAATACAGGTCTTAAGTTTGTAATCTAGGTTTGAATACAAAATAATTATTTATAGGAATATAAATATCCATTATTCAAAAAAAATTATTATTTCAATTTTTTGTTTTTATAGATGAAATTTGCATTTAAATAGTGTAAAAGTATGTACACATTAATAAGACAATAAATAAAAACCAACAAACCATGTTTAGTAATAATAGATCACATATTTACTATCTGAACTAGCCGCAGAAAATGAACTCCTGAGGAAACACCGAATTCTATCATTGAATATGGAACATAGATTTGAAGTTGCAGTTTCCTTATTATTGAATGAGGTATACACTTTATGTCTATGAGAAAAGAAAAATAATAACAATATAAATAACTTTAAATAAACCTTTCATAAGTAATACATTTTAACACTAAATAACTTACATGATTTGAGTTACGAAGCTTTTAATGTGTTTGTTGTAGATAGTATGAGTTTAACTTGCTTTTTGTAAATACGATGCAGTACCATGCTTATACATCTATGAACCGATTACACTTGCATGTGTTGAGTAAAGACTTTGTGGCAGAGATATGAAACAGAATCACCAGTGGAATTCATTTAATACAGAATTCTGAATTTTAATCACTGCATACTAAAAACCAAAAATATTCAGTATAAATTATTTAAGACAGATAGGTACCAAAAATATTAATTATATAAAGTTTTAGATACCTTATGAATAGGTGTAGACCAATATTTTGTATGCATACCTTGACTTGGTCCACTACCACCATATTCTCATTGTCTGATTCTTGTGCTTTTGTTGTACTGGGAACTAAAATAAAAATACAAAAAAATGAATTATATTAGCTAATTAAATCATTTGATATTAAACAAGTATATTTAAATATTCAGTTTATTTATATTTAGTCTTTTAAATATACTCGTATGTCAGCAGAGTACCAACAGTGAGATTATAATGTTCTAAAAGAATTGCTTCGCGCGGAACCAACTATTAGGAGTACACAATTTGCAGTACCTATATTTACTTAATTTTTCACACTGCACAAAGGAATACTATCGTTAACATTTTTAAATTAAGTTTGAAAACCATCTATCAATTAATACCTATTAATAATGTATTGATTTGGGTACCCCTTAACATAAAGGAACAGAAAATTCGTATTTTTATTAGCTGAATACCTAAAAATTTACTGAAATAATTTTTTTTTTTTAAACGGGTAAGTACCCATTTAATCACCATAATTCATATTATGACTTGTTGAGAATCTTTCAGATATTAAAAATAATGTGATTGACATATTTCCGTCTATTGCAAAAATATTAATTACGTACTGTATACATACAAAAAAAAAAAAAAATCAAAAGTAATTATTATTATTATTATGTTGATAGCTAATTTTGGTAACAACACCAGGACATGAGTTCCTAAACCGGTAATGTCGCGGAAAATCCGGGACGAATGGCCATCCTAAGGTAAATATACAAAAGGAATGAATTTCAATTGCATGTTTAAAATTATAAATCATAATGAATAAAGGTTTTTTTAGTTACAACCGGTCTCCGTCCTCCCTGGTTAATTCTGGATTGAAAAAATTCAGTAAAAGGAATTGGAAATGTTTATGCATTCCAAAAATAAAATAATAATATAAATAGAATTAAATAAATTATAAATATCTAATTAGATCTCATAACAAAAATAAGTAACATGGTGAAAAACCCCGTGGCGGTCAACGTGTTAATAATTTCAACATTATTTGTGATTTTTATCTTCTTTGGTCTATGACACTTTTAACAATATTACATAACCACTTTGGAATTCATACAATCCATTTTTTTTAAAATAACTAATTATTCCATTTATATTTTATTATATGCACTTACCACTGCCCACATTAACACAGAATCTAATAATATATTAAAGTGAAGTGCAATCAGGTGCCTAATTAATTAAATTTTATATTTTATATTATTTATCGTATGTATGCATAAATTTAATAAGATCTTATAAATTTAAGAATTAACTACTAAAGTAGGCACACTATTGTAAAATATAACTTGGTTTTTAGTTTTTTTTTTAAATATTTTTAATATTTTGATATCAATTGTCATTTAACTTTTTTATTTCAATATATTAATCATGCAATTACTTTTACAGTGCTTTTAGTGATTATGAAAATGTAACTCGTTGTGCATTTTACAATAAAGAAACTGAAGATTATTTAGGATGCTTTAGTTATATTGAACAAGTTGACTAATCCATCATACTATTTACCAACTCAAACTCGGAATTCTACTCATGACTAAAAAATGTGTGAAGAAATTTAACATAATCCTCACTGGGAATAACAGGTTAGATGAACAGATTATTTTATTTTTTTTTATAAATTGTTATTTAATCTTTAATTAAATAAAAATTAAAAAAAACTGATTTTGTGATTATGGAAACAATAAACCAAGATCCTCAATTACTTCAAAGTGATATCTATGCATGAATTTAACATATTATATTATATCTACAATTAGTTGGCTTATAAATAAATTATTGATTAAATCTATATCAGCTGGAAGTTGTAAATTGTTAGCTGCTAACTGCTTCGATGGTATGAATGCACAATTTTGATCCTATTATTACTAAGAAATTCATTGAACTAGCTGGTTATCACCCCTTTACAAAAAATAAATATTTTATTATGTTTAGTAATTTTGCAATCACATTTTCAAATATTTAGATTAATTTTAAGATATACCATAAACTTATTCACACTGTTTTACGGTAAGGTGCCCCCAGGTGGAATTGGTTTAAAAGTTTATAGCAATGATGCATGCCTATAGATATATACTAATATAATATAATAATATTGACTAATTCCCATCAAAAATTTAATCAACCTTCTGTAATACTTAGGTATAGTAAAACAGTTTTACTTTAATAGGAATTTCATGCAGTATACTTGAATTGATCTGCAGAGCATCTCTTCTCAAAAGTTAACATTTTTTATTAATTATTTATATTATTTTAAAATTATATTATTAGTTTTTCTTAATAGTTTTTTACTTTTTTTTATCACTAGGTGTATGAACCAGATGCAAAAGAGAGAAAAATCATCGTTTGCCGACATTAAAGTTCATTGGCTATCGGTCAGTAGAAGAAACATTTAGTGTCTAATCTCTGACCTAGCAACATAAACCTAGTCAGTATAGGAAAGATCTGTACAGTGCTTGAATTGAAAAAAATAAATATAAATATAATTATAAAAGAGATTAGTACGCTTAAATATTTTTAAGAAGGGGTATTCCATCCACCTTACCACAATTCAAGCACTGGATATATAATACTAATACAAAACGATAATATTGTTTAAATAATTTTTATTTAATTAAAAAAAATTAAATAAAAGCGCCATCGCCGCCGCCTCTGCCACCTCTTTCATCACCACCACCACCTCGCTTGCGCAGATCACACTTGTGTTTGCCGGGCCACGACTTCCTAAGTCGCACCATTCGCAGATATTGAAGGAGCTGTAAACATATTGATGAATTTATTTAATTGTTAAAACATACAGAAAAATTGTATTAGTCATACATAATATTAAATAATAGAGATCAGCACACTTCATAAAATTAATATTGGTAAGGCCTGATGGTAAGGGTTACTCTACTGACTGGGCCTGGGCGTAATGAGCAATGTTGATCTCTAAATATTTTAATAAAATAAATATCACCAATACCATATTTGGGTCCTCTCCTATATATGCAGATGTACGGCCACCAAGCCCTGACTTTTTACCCCGCCTTTCTCTTCCACGATCCCTTTCAGAGGAGTTGTGGGCGAGTTCGGGAGGAGCCGTTGCATCGAATTGAGGTTGATGTGATGGTGATAATGAGCGGTCATGATGGAGCGGCGGCGAAGGCTGCTGCTATTTTGCTGTTGTTGATTGTAGATTCATGTTTCTTTAATTTAAAAAAATTACTATATTATAATATAATCAAAGAATTTAAAAAGTGGTGTATTTAATAATTTATATCATGTTAATATAAATTATTACCATTCATGTACTTATAAATTTATTGTGATGACATTTTGAGAATAATTGAACTGTAATGTTAAATAAGTATATTTAAATATTCGATTTGATCATATTTAGTCTTTTAAATATACTCCCATGTGAGAGTACTAACAGTGAGATTATAATATTTTAAAAATACCGCTTCGCGCAGGACCAACTATTATGAGTATACAATTTACAGTACCTATATTTACTTAATTTTTCACACCATACAAAGGATAACTATCGTAATTATTTTTAAATGTTTACATTAAGTTTTGAAAACCATCTATCAATTAATACCTACTATAAATGTATTGATATTGGGTACCCCTTAATGCCTTCATATAAAGAAACAGACAATTCAAAAAAATTGTATTAGCTGTAAACTCAAAATGTATTAAGATAATTTTTTTTTTTTTTAACGAGTAAGTGGATGTCGTTTTGGTTCACAGTAGGTTAAAAATGGTTATCTGTATAAAGGATGGTATTAAATTTGAATTCAATGATATAATATCAATGTATATTAAAAAGAACTATGCGAAGACGGTTTGTCAGTCTAGGATATTTTATATTATATTTATTACTTATTAGTTATTAATAAATTGTGTCCGGACTCATTTTACCGCCATCGCTGTAGGGTATGAAGACTTATAGAAAATACCTAAAGAAAAATAAATACATACCATGAATATTTTTCAAATGTTTGAGGAGGTTGGGCTTATAATTCAATGTTTTAAGGCATACGGTACACAAAAAACAAGCACCCGCATGTTTTTTTTTTGGAGGGCGATAAAATTATCTTCACGTGCAACCTTTGACCGACACTTTTCGCATTTAAACATGTGGTAAATGTTTATGATAAAACGAATGAAAATATAATGTTTGAAAATTAAGCTGAGCTAAGGTCTGTGAAAACACAGAGCAAAGGCAAAGTGAACGTAAAGGTGTAGGTGTCTGCAATAGACTGACTCTATCTAGGTGACCGACAGATCACACCATTTTCAGGAGAAACGCATTTTAAGCCAGGACATGGTAAAATGTTAATAAGGTTGTTTTTGAACTGGATACCCAAAGCATTTCGATAAAATTGATCATTCGTGCTTTTGTACGCGGCATTTGACAAAATGAGCGTTTAGAGACAGCGCCTCTTATCTGCACTGTTATTACCAGTATTACACTATCATCATAGTTGCCTTATCACATAATCGGTTGATTACATTTAAATATTATATTTAAACAAACAGCCATAATATTATATTATTTAATAATTATATTAATTGTAATATATTTTAATTATTTAGTATAATTAATTTATATAGTACAAACTACAATGTCATCAAGTGAATAATTAGAAGTAATACATTTATAATTTTGTTCTCTTCAAGGTAATGATTTAAAAAATCCATAATAATATGTAAAACCAGTCTTGTTTGTAAAGTATTTGTAAATTATTTGAATACATATTCTCTCATATACTCATTACCACCCAATCCAAAACTGACAAATATTTAAGTTCTAAATTAAACAATATTATGTGTATAAAATATTTTAATTGAAAACTAATATCTATTGTTTTGATACACTATAATATTAGGTATTTTGAGAAGAATAAGTATGAACTTACTTTTTGGCGAAGGTGGCCAAACAGAAATTTTTGGTTTATGAGCATCAGAAATGTCATTATCAAATTCTATAAATTAAACAATATTATATGTATAAAATAAATTAGTTGTAAACTCATATATTTTTTTGATTAACTGTATGCAGTATTTAGTAGTATAAAAATTAACCTGAATAATCAGGACAATCGGAATAGTATGAATTATTTGATTTTAATTTTCGTTTTGATTTATTTTCATAATCATCATCTGACAGATCAGTTTGATTAGTAGCTTTTCCTGCCATATTTCTAGCTTGCAGTACTGATGCTGTTAAAATTTTTAATTTTAATAAATTAGTAAGAAATATTATATAAATAATAAAGCTAAAAGGTAAATTATTATAACATTAATTTTACCGATATTTGATTTAAGAATCCTCGATTTAAAATAATCAAAATCACATTCATTAGGTATACTTTTACGATCAATTAATTTAGAAGCTTGATTTATATTTTTAGGCCACGCACAATGAGTTCCATCTTTGTTAACCCAAGAGCTAGGTACTGCTTCTACTGAATCATCGTCAAAAAAATGAACGACAGAATAACTTGACATGGTATTACATTTAATGTAATTTACCTATAGAAAGAAATTCATGTTATACATAATAAATAATAAAATAAATAGATATACATCATATAACTAATAAATGATATTGCATTATTGAAATGTACATAAAAAAAATCTATGATAGTTACTAACTGTGGAAATAATTGTATTAATGAATAGTAAATTAAATTTAAAAAAATTATGCATTTTAAATATTTTTATCATTTTAAAATATTTAAAAATAAAACTAAATTAAAATAAATAAGTTAATATTAAACATCATTAGTATGTAAAATAGAGTACGCTATCTGTTTATTATTATTATCCATGAGCAACATGTACTTTGAAAAGTGTGTGAACTCTATATAAATAGCAGTGAAATTCTCAGACAATTCATCAACTATTGCTATACCTAATTTTATACTGTTAATAAGTTTTTCAAAAAAACAAATAGTTTCATTAAATTTCTTAGCTAAAACTACATTTTTACTGCAATTAGTATAACAAATATTTATAATCTTAAAAATGCTTAGTTCATCTTCATTATTGTTAAACCCTATATAACAATCATTCTTTGATTTTACGTTTATTTTAATATTATTTTTAATAAATGTTTAAAATTGAGAGGCAGTGAAATACTCAAATAATGGTCCATTACTATGCAATTTTTTGTACACTATTTTACAATTTGAGCTTTCATAATTTAATTTAGGTTCGCTAAATGTTATAATTTCTTGATAGCGATTAATGATTTGCTCCAAAGGTTTTTCATGTTTCCTCACCATTTTTTTAAAAAACTTCATATAGTTTTCAAAAGGAAAACATGAGCACTTCTCTAGAAAAACAAATTTTTTATAATCTTCAACTATATGTATTAGTCCATGGATATTATGTGATACAAATTGTTCTCCATAAAGCTCCTCAAATTTTTTAACAAAATGTATTATTATTTTTTCACTAAAATTAAGTATTTTTTCAAGAATATAAGAAGATAAAAGAATTCTAAAAGCTAGATGTATGCAAATAAAATGAATATAGCATTCATTTAACAGAATTCCTTTTAGAACTATTGGCCGTACACAGCAAAAATAGTTTGAACTCAGTTGCTTTCCATCTTAATACTTAAATGCGTACAGTGTCCGTCGGTTTTCTCCGCGAAACACAATTTGACTGTACACCAAAAAACTCACACAGGTGTACGTTTCCCGTGCATGTGTTTGCCAATCAACATTCTCATACAAGACCAGCCTCAACAAGCATCTTAAGAACGCTCATGGTATGTACTAATAATATAAAGTTTTATTTCTATCTTATACAATATTAATTTATATTATTTTCCTAAGGTATCGTCAACATTCCACTCCATTTGAGACCAATGCCTGCTGCACCGATCGCTAATCCCGTTCAACCAGCACGACCAAGCGTGATACAGTTCGCGCCTCCTACCACTCCACAGATCCAGATAGCACCGCAAATATTTGTTTGGTAAATATTATATAATTAAAGTTCACGTGCATTTACGTCAAAGGCGAACAGAAAAAACAACTTCTTATGGAATTTATACCTCAAGTCACACTCATCAACATCGAAGACCTTGGATGCCCACGTTTGAATCAAATATGTGATGAAGAAACTCTACCTTGCTGTATTTTTCATATGGAATTTAATCCAAAACAATGTACATTCTATAAAGTATTTGCTATAAGGAAATGGTTTATAAATAATTCTTAAAAATTGTATACATTTTATTGAATAAACATAATAATATTTTAACATTGTTTTTTAATTTATTTATATGCTAACATTTATATGTCGGTATTTACAAGGTTTTAATTAAATATAAGGGTTTCCATCTATCTGAAACAGAAAAAAACTTATATTTACAATAAAACTATATAAGCATAAATTAGGTTATTCATTGCAGTAGCAGCCTCATCAAATCTTTCTCTTCCTCGTTCCAGTTCCATCCATCTTCCTCAAGTTCTGACCATATGTCATCTTCCCTGTAAAAATAAATTGTTAGTAAAATAATTTAAATATATATTTTGTAATAACTTACTCTAAACTATAATGTTCATGGGCCAGTGTATTTATTTTATCTTCTAACACCGCCCTCTTATCGTCATAGCTGTTGTATGTCAACTTTTTAGTTTTTATTGTTTTGAGTTGGTGATTAAATGATCGTATCGATACATTCTCCTTGTATAATTCCACTCCAGCTTCATCAAACAAACACTTTCTATGGTCCTCAAGAGTCATGTGATTCTTAACCACATGAGCTCTGATTCCCTTCGTCTTGATCTTTTCACCACCAACTCTGTCCTCCGCTCCAGCATGTATGTTGAAAGCGTAGGACTTTACCCTCAATGCACAAAACTCGGTGATTATATTCTCATCCACCTCATCAGAAAACAGCCCCGGCTCCTTCTTTCTCTCAGCTATATAACAAGGATGGTCACTGGGCAGGTTGGCGGTGTCCATCCTGTCCAACAAACTAGGGTTAGCCACCAAGTCCACATAAAAATCATCCGTCTGAATGTGATATACTAGTGAATCTGAAAAAATAATAAATTAATATATTATATAAGTATAGTTTTAAAATATTTACCTGTGTCAGTGTACATTAATTTAATTTTGTCTCCATAATGTCTCTGCATTACATTATAATGGTAGTCGTACATCAGTGTCTTACTTATATCTAGTACTGTAAATCCTGTAAATAATAAATGTGTTAATAAATGATAAAAGTGTAATATATTTACCAATATAAATAGGTTTGTCAAATCTTATAATTTTATTCTCCAAAGCAATAGCATTTAGGTTCTCACTGTACTTTGTACAGTGCTTGAATGTACATTTGTTTATTAGTTTCTGTAACCTCCTCTCGCAAAACACCAACTCCATCTTCATCTCCTTCCTCTTTGATTGCATAATTTTTCCTAGAAAAATAAAATGTTAGTAAAAATAGAATAAATTTAATAAATAAAGTGACATACCAAATACAGCGTTATTCATCAATTTAAAAAAGTCCTTTTCAAAATCATTCCTCGCCTTCTTCCTCATCTCGGTGTTCAACTTAATATATTTAGCCAGCCAGTCAGACTGGTTAAATTGTATCACTCTATGTACCTGTAATAATAAGAAAAATGTTAAAAATCTGTTTTAAAATCTTATAAAATATGAATATTTACTTTTTCAACTATTAATCCATTTTTAATCGCTTGCTGCAGGTTCCTATAATGTATAATATAATTTTTTTTCTCCTCGAACGTTCCCATCAACTTCCGTACCTTCGATCCACGTGGCACACTGTTTTGCGGTAGGAAGGGGAGGTCATTGTGGTTATCATGCAAATGTCGTGGGTATGACACATCCACCTCATATACACGTCCTATGGCTGATGTATCTTCTAAATCATCTAATCCGTTCAAAGTGGGCTCAACCCAGTTGAACCCACCGTATGGCATGTACTGCGACATGGCCCATCCATACAAGTTGTTACCTATAAAAATAAAAAATATTAATAAGTAAGAAAAAAATTAATAAAAAATATATACTTACAGTCCTGATAAATAATCCACGATTTCTCTTTCGCCTCATCATACCCCGGGGTTTTCTCGTTGTTCGCCTTCGCGTACCGTTTACTCGTCTGCACCAATCCACCACGTATACCTATAAAAAATAAATAAGATTATTATATGTACATTTTTAAAAATAATATATATACTAACCATTTTCAAACATTAGCAACATGTCATAATCGTGTAGCAACTGCAACTTTTGACTCGTGAACTTTAGCATAGCGTCAAAACTTAAGCCGGGAGCAGTATAATAGTGGGCAGCGTCCAGGTTGTACGCCCTCATGCATACGTCACGAAAGTTTTTGAAAACGTCTGCCAGTAGTAAAACATCGATTTTTAGGTAGAGGTCGCTATAATCCCCGAGCGTTTCACAATCAAAGTGGTCCCAGACGTCCTTCGCGTGTTCAAATTCTTCCTCCTTTATACCAGTCTCCGTCAACGTGCTGTAAAAGTCTCTCTTCCTCGGTAATCTTGTTTCCTTCAGCCGCTCCCAACTATCCGTGTACTCGTAAGGGTACACCCCCTCCGAGTCACGAGCGGCATATCTCCGGTGACAAACTGTTTAGCTGTCTCACGGAAGTTGTCATGTTCGGGTGTAACCAAATTTTCGGCCAGGGACGACAAACTCGACGCCATAAACCTGAACGTGTCGATAAACCGAACAGTGAAGGTACTACTTTTATGTTTCGAAAAAGATATATATTTCTCCTCACTGTTCGGTATAACGTTGATAGTCTGAGTATCATAACCAAGTTCAGTGACTATGAAGTGCGAGTCGTAGTTTGTGAGATTATGAAAAAAGACAGGGACAAATTTAGGTTGTTGCAACTCTAAGTTACACCTAGAGCACAAGGTCTGCCTAAATTTGCCCGTCAAATGATCATGATCCCTAACCTTATCGCCCCCGGCTAAACTACATTTGTATAAGTTACACACAGTACACTCTTGGTGTGTTTTTTCTTCGCCCTCGGTCATAATAATCGTTATATTCGTCTTCATCAGATTTTCAATTTTCTGGGTCACCTCAACTATTGACTCCACAAAATGTCTCGCCACGTCCGTCCTGTTTTCATCACCTCTGTATATTACCGGCCCCGCCGGTATCTCGTACTCTTCCAAAAGTGTTGCCGGTACATTGTCGCTCGCCTTCACCAAAAACCCGTAGCTCATCGCCTCGTGCCTCTGTATAACTCCTTTTTTCTCCTCCGTCTTCACCAGCAATGACTCAAAATCGGCGTATATGACAAACGGGTGCCTAACCGTTTATTTCCACGCCTTGAATTCAACGTTATCACCCTCCTTCGGCATCTCCGGTAAAATTGGTTTGTGTCCCCCGCATATCAGCTTGTGCTGCTCTAACGCTTCCTACCCACTCAACTTGAACTAACAATTTTGTTTGTCAAAACTCGTGAAACACCTTTTGCAGAAAACAACGCGTCCATCATGTCCGGTTTTCTGTGCACGAACGAGCCGTGAAAAATTAGAAATATATGTGTAGTGCGAGTTATCACCGTCCGTCACCATCAACAAGTCGAAATGATTGGATTTTTCTTCGTCAACAACACGTAGCGGGTACACCTCGTACGTGGGGAATTTCTTGGGTGGATGAAATTTTTTATTGATACCGTACACGTTAATAGAAACGTTTGTGTTATTTTTTTCAAATTTGGATATATCGGACAGAGGTGTCGGGAATAAAATACCTTCAAAATTATACTTGTCCTCTTGCTTTTTATAATTTTCACCAATACGAAATGCTCCCATCACATGCCTCGCTAAAATCGCCCACTTGAAGCATTCCTGATCCGTATTCTGTGGGTTGATGGTACCCCGCTTCCTATCGATGAACGCCGGCAACTCAATATACGACGATCCATCCATCGGTATATATTTATATATAGCAACCAATAACCCGTCTATCGACTCTAATGTAAATCCACTTCCTCTTCCCATATATTCGTCCTTCTCTTTCATCAACTTGATATACGCCCTCTCTGCAATCGTTCTGATGTCACTATCTGGGAAAATTTCTACCGCCACTGTTTTAAACGCCCTGTTCTCCGATGAGTTTGGCATGTTGGGTCGGTTGTATGTTGTCTCGAGTTTCAAATTGAATTTAATTGCATGTTTCTGTATGTATGTTTTCAGCAAATTTACTAGCTCAGGCATAAGTGGACGGAAAAAATCTGAATAAATTTTTATATTGGTGATATTTTTGGCATAGTACCAGACGATTTTGCGGTTCGCGGACGATAAAATTTCAACAAACCCGGGGGACTGAACCATATTCAACCTAACCTTTTTAGCGTTCGCAGCTGAGGTGGTGTTAACAGACGAAACACGCTTACCGTTAATGGAAACGATGTAAGAATCTTTAAAAATAAAAAAACCTAATATTAATATCTAATAAAATAAATTTAATAGCGAATCTATTAGAAATCTAATTAACGACTAATTTCAGCTATTTAACATGTATTTAACATGTATCGAATAATAAATCTAATTTAACGGTATGTATTTTAAAAAATTTAATTAACTTGTGGTCAATAAATATTTCACATCAGCATATCTTTAAAAATTCAACTTCTTCGTATAAACAATTCAAGACGTTTAAAATCAACGGGTCTTTTAAAAATCTAATTGATTCCGAAAAATAAAATAAAACTAACCTGTATTCTCAAATTCGTCCATGGCTTGCATACACATAACGTCGTCATCGGACACCGTATTTGAACCACCAGCCGGAACATCAGGGACAAATATTTGCGGTGCTATCTGGATTTGTGGAGTGGTAGGAGGCGCGAACTGTATCACGCTTGGTCGTGCTGGTTGAACGGGATTAGCGATCGGTGCAGCAGGCATTGGTCTCAAATGGAGTGGAATGTTGACGATACCTTAGGAAAATAATATAAATTAATATTGTATAAGATAGAAATAAAACTTTATATTATTAGTACATACCATGAGCGTTCTTAAGATGCTTGTTGAGGCTGGTCTTGTATGAGAATGTTGATTGGCTAACACATGCACGGGAAACGTACACCTGTGTGAGTTTTTTGGTGTACAGTCAAATTGTGTTTCGCGGAGAAAACCGACGGACACTGTACGCATTTAAACATGTTTAAAATTCTTGAAATGAAAACTAGTGAAACGAATAGTGTTTAAAAAAAAACATAGACAAATAAACTCACTGATAAAAATTAAACACTTTTTGGTTTGGAAAAGATTTTATATCTCGATCGTCTTGTACGGTTTTTAATGAATGTCGTCATCTCATCCAAATTTTTAGCTGGCGACTCCATCTGTGTACATTTTTCGCGTAGATATGTCACAAACTCCTCGGACTGGTAATGAATTAATGGTACGGTGTATACTTCTTTTGGTATAATACTTTCTATAATGCTCCGCTCCAGATATTGTAGTCGAATAAGGTCCTCCCGGTTCAATAACACTCTGCAACCGATTTGAGTTTTATCTTCAATCACCAACACATTTTCACCGGTATATACCATGGATGATAGTTTCATTATTTCATCTTCGAAAAATATAACGCGACTATGTTTCTGCGGTGTATCCAGTATAAAGGACAGTATATGTCCCATATAAGAATATATTTTTTTTAAAAAGTCTGTAGTAATCTGAACGTATCGCGATGAAGTTAATATATTTACAACGACCTGGTAGTTTTCATCTGATAGAATACCAACTTGTACAAATTTTCGGACCGCAAAGTCGAGTGTGTAGCTTGTGGATTCAATGAGGTCGGCTGGTGGCGATGGCGGCTCATAAGTAAAGGCCTTCTTCTTGTATAACGCTGCGTTTTCTTCAATTGAACCAGCCATGTTTTTTAAAATCGTTTTAAAATAATAAACACTTGAAAATTTAAAATCGTTTTAAAATCATAAACACTTAGAAAATTTTTAAATACTGTTGAGTAAGGACTGTGAATACATGGAGAGAACGAAATGCATTTCAGTTAAAGGTATGGGTGTCTGAAACAGACTGACTCTGTCTTGGCGGACAACGGAGCGAGTGTCCAGAAATCTCAGCATTTTCGGGGTCGCAAAATATTAATTGGGTATCTCTAATGTGACTTGTTATAGAATGTCTTGATGCATATAGAACACTTAAAACATACACCCGCGTGCCTCTTCTGGTGAACGGTCAAATTACGTTTCACGGTGAAGACTGATGAACATTCATTGCATTTAAACATAATGATATAGTTTAAGGAATAATTGATAACAAATATAATATGTTAAAAAAAGTAAACACAGAAAAACACGTAGTGATAATTGTAAAATAGTAGACAATTTATTGTAAACGGTAAAATAATTGCGTGGAGACTTCGAAAACACGTAGCGAACAACGCATGCGTACAATTATAGATGTCTAGAACAGACTGATTCTATATCATTGACCGTTCAATTATGTTTTAGGATTTTTTAAAGGTATGATAGTATTTCGTGGGAAAGTACAAATATCTTTATGTATATCAGTAATTAATATGTTAATCAAAAATATTAATTTTATCTTATTGTTATTAACTAATAGGTATGATAGTATTTTGTGGGAAGATTCTGATATCATTGTAAGTTATTCAATAATAGGTATATATTAATTTGTTGTTGTACCTATAGCTATTAATGTATACAATAATATGATAATGATAACTTGATAACTGATCAGATGTAAACACGTAGTGGTTAAATATATAGATCGGGGAGAGGGTAAATGTATATCGCATACATACGCGACCGGTGGCGGACCAGTAGGGTTTTGGTGAGGTGATGAAGGGTAAATATACGTCACACACGTAGTGGATCAGGCGGCGCGCGGCGGGGTCAGCAATGTTCAATGGCTCAATAATGTTCAATGGCTCAGCAATGTTCGAATCGGTGGAGGCTGGGTGAGTAAGACTCATGAGGTGGGGAGGGGTAAAATATACGTCACACACGTACGCGATCGGGCGGCGGGTTCAGCAATGTTCAATGGCTCAAGGGCTCATACTTCTGAACTGTCTATTTTATACTACTGGTTGGTTTTGGATTAAGCAGTCATTTTTAAAAGCTGATTTGACCGAGAAATAGTACTTTTGTACTAACCTAACTTGACTTTTTTTTATAAGAACCGATATCTAACTCGTTTTTGTCAATTTTGGCAAAAGTACGTTTTGGATTTCCACCCCTCAATTATGATTAGTAATGTGTCTTTATTACGCTTCTCTACCGGTACGAGAAAAAAACTACCCGTTTCACGTTCAACTCTACTAAATACCCACTGACCTTCAACTCGATAGTCGATGTCCTCTGTGGTATTTTCGCCTTCCTAATTTGGATTCGTCAATTTCAACAATTAATCCCGTTCCACCTAAATACGAAGTATTTTTTAAGAATAATGCACTAAAAATTGTCTAATATTGTGAAAATAAAATTTTAAATTTTTGCGTGTGGTATGGGCAGTTTCTATTCGTGTGTTGCGGCACTCGTCGCTACGCTCCTCGGCGCCGTCGGATGGTGTTCTAAAAACAATTCAATATCCGTAGGTATTATAATGTTTTTAAATTTTTTGAAACTCGATTTGATAGCTGCAGAACTCCCTGTTTCATTTCCATAACCGAATATTGGGTTTATTAAACCTAACCACAGAGGTACTAGTTACATACATTTCATAATGTATAGTATTAGTTCAGGTAAATATAACGGGGTAATATTATTTCCGGTTTGTAAAAACGATTTATTTTTATTAAAAATTCTTTCAACCCATTTTTGAAATGAAATATTTAAGTCGCCCAAAGCTTCATTCAAACTTTCCCGGGACTCTGCTAAAATAATGTTTTCATCTATTTCGGAACTCCATATATTTTCCAATATTGTTTCGTTGTCCATTAAACCAGTTGAACTTATATGGATAATTCTTAGTTTGTATTTTTCACACGGGGTTTGTCCTCCACTCAACACTTTAGTTCCATCTGTTTCATTTGTTAGTACAATAAATCTATAGGCGATCGCCATACCACATTCATATTGGCTTTGAAATAAGTAATGCATTCAACATTAGCTAGATTCTAAAGACTGACAATTAAAAATATTTGATTAAATGGCTTATAATTTTATAATTTTTTTGTGGAGCGGGGTAAAAATATAAAAACGACTTTTCAAAATTAAATACGCATAAAGTTTGTAGTCTATTGAGATACTTTATGAAACTTTAAATCAGTAATTTAATAAACATTTTTTACATAAACCAAACATTATTTTTTAAAGTATATATTTGTTTTAATAGTAGTATGTATTTGTATTCCCCTTAAGCCATTTTTCCCCTGTAATACGAAAAAAAACTGTTTTTCAAAAACCATAATGTATATTCTGAGCACTTTTGAGCAGGGAGATTTTAAAAGTTTAAGGGGAAATTTCCTGCTTAACACCTATTTTTTCCCCAGTATATCATACATGTTGGTTACACTGTATTTTTAAAAAAAATTTATAAGTTGTTTATTTAATCCACTTTAGTTCAGTTAGTAATAAACCTTTGTTTGATCAAATTCTGTTATTTTTTTTACAAAATTTTTTTAGTAAGTAAATATTTTCAGTTTAAAAAATGAATTTTCAAAAATTTAGCAACAACTTTTGCTCACTAAAATATTAAATCTGTATATCTGTAAATAAGAAAAGGTTAATATTGCTTAATGTATTAAATAGATAAAAAAATAAACCTGGTATTGAAGAATGTAATAACGAGGGTGTGGTCGTATAATGAACTTCAAACTACTTGAAACCGGGAGAGAACACGGATATAAGGAAGCCTTTGGATATAGCATTTTCAGCCTACTTCAACGAGTCTACAGCGAGTTCATGTTTTTATACAAATAGTTTTCTATTTTTATTAAATTGAAATACTTTTCAAAAAAAATAAAATAATGTCGGTCGATTCATTTAGAGTGATAATGAAGAATCCTTTGCTGTAAGCGATGTAATATAAAAAAATATATCTATATATTTTTATATTGTAATAGAATCAAATATTAAGTCATAGTTGGTAAAGATAAATATAACGTTAGTATTACTATTTTAAATGTTAAAATTATTAAACATTTAATTAAAACTGTTTATTAACTAAAAAACATTAACTAATCGCTTATTATGGTTATAGGTGGATATGATAGAAACGCAAGACAGAAAAACAGGAATAAAACCGGGTAGTCAAAAGAGGGCCTACGAGAAGAAAACCAATGTAAAAAAATCAAAAAAAGTGAGTGATTTTACATAATCCATCAGGTGAACAAAACTATAATTAAATTATTCTTTTAAAGAATGTTTCTTATCGAGAATAAATTAGAAAAAATGATGAAAGATCAGAAAATTGGAATGGAAATTACAAATTAAAACTTTGATTACAATATATTATGTCTTGTTTTTTTTATTTAAATAAATATCAAATAATACATTTATAGGTTAAAATAAAAAAATAATATAAAAATTATTATTAACAGTTAATATATAACTATATAAGCAGTATTAATAAATAATGATATATTTTTTTCGATAGCAAAATATTTCGAAAAATTCATAATTCATTTATATTTTTATATTCATATTTTTTTTTTATTACAATATTTTTAAATCTTATTTTTAAAATGAAATTGTAATAGCTCGTACATGAATGAAATATAATCACTTTGTATATTGCTATAGCTGAAATCATAATTTTGAATATATTGGTTTGTAAACTCGTTTCGTTGACAAGACAATGGTAACTCGTTTACGTCGACAGCCTTGTTTAACGCGTTAGCTGTATCGAATGTTTTTTGGTATGATTCCAATTTTTTCTGTTTTTCAACTATATACAAGTCTATACAATGTTGTAATTGTTTTAAACGATGAAGATCACCATGAGATAATGTTATGTGATGTAGTTATCATTAGAATATAAAATAATAGTTGATTGGTTTACGTTAACAGAGTAGAAAAAGTTGTCTGCAATTCTAACGCGTTTACATTGAGTACCTATGTAAATTATTAATAATTGTATTAAAATTGTTTTTACACATTAATGTGCTCCACTGTTATAGATCTAGCGTTACAACTTTTTTAGTTAATTTACATTCTAATAATATAATAATTGAAATCTGTTTATCAACTAGGAGTCCAACCGTCACACTTTTCTTGCTAGAAGGACGGATATCGAACACTGATTTTGATACAACGAGTGATGGATTCATATTATATAACGATGAGTTCTACCAATGATAAACATTTTTTAAACAACAGTAATTTTCTTTAATATTAAAAAAAAAAAATTTAGTAAACAGCTATCGTTTTGAAGTATGAACATGATCAGTAGGAAGCTTAGCTTAAACTAGTAATTTTTATTTACTTCTACATATTGTATACTAAACCTGTGGGGGGGGATAGGAAGCCTGGTATGGTATGGCTTCGACTTCCTCGGTGATTTTCTGTTTAAGGTCTTCTACGGTATGTGAGTGATATCTGAAAACCTTATCCTTAAAAAAAATTATTAAAAAAATAATAAAATCATAAGCCATTTAATCAAATATTTTTAATTTTCAGTTTTTAGAATCTAGCTAATGTTGAATGCAATACTTATTTCAAAGCCAATATGGATAGCGGTATGGCGATCGCCTATAGATTTGATTTTATACGTCATATAGCAGTAACAAAAAATGGTTTACTTACCTACGACCTACGTTTTATACTTAAAACAATACCCTAATGTACATTTATAAATGGAATTTTTTTTTTTTTTTGGTTCACTATTTTTCCATAAAAAAATCTCTAAACATAAAACACTTAAAACAAATTGTATGCTATATGACATTTTAATATATTATTATATTGATATTAAGATTCATTGTATATTAAGTTGATTTTTTTTTTTTTTGTTATTCAACTTAACCTGCCGATACAAATTGAATTATACAATTTTTAGGAAATTAAATCTAGAATTTAAAATATTTCCAATTTTCTGTTTTAAGTCACTACAATTCAATACAAGCTTAATTACAAGCAATAACAAAATTGGCAAGGGGTGGGGTGGGGGTACCGCTTTGCTGTACATTAGGTATTGAATGGGCCTCTATGGGACGTGTTAAATTTGAATTCAATTTTAAATTAATGTCTGTTAGCTTATATATCATAACTACATTTCATGATTTTTTAATATTTTTATTTAAGTAATTAATTTTCCTTTTAGTGTTACGAACTTACGGTAGATTGATTTAATTTTTTACGAAATCATTGCATTGATTATATTATTACTGTAGAGCGTGGATTTTTATGCACTAAAAAGTATCAATATATGCCATATAATATGCAGTTAAAATCGTAAAAGTATGCAACAAATATGTAAATCGCGAAAAATATGCAATAAATATGCAAAACAATTGTAATTATTTGTATGACAATTTTTACAATATTAATAGAAATATTAATATTGGTACTTATTTTTAAATAATTTAAAAATGTGTTATAAATTAAAAATAAATATATATTTGCTTATATACTATTTATTATTAAAATTAATAAACATATTATGCGTTTCTAATTTTTCTTCAATGAAGCTGTGACGTTTTCTGTTAATATATTTTTAAATATAGATGTCGAACCCAAGTGGTTGGGGCATATTTGAAGCAACTATATGTAGTTGAATAGTAATAAACAATAATATTAGCTTACATTTTTTCTTTTATTTCATCAATTATTTAAATATTGTATGTAATGTAATATTTTAAATTTCTTTATAGGTAATTACTTTATTGCTATCACTAAAAATTAATAACTATAATTACTTCTAAGAATAAATACAAGAATACATTTAATTTAGTTATAAAAATATTATTATGAGCATTATATTATTAGGTCCCAGAAAAAACAAGCATTTTCCTTCCTATTTTTACAAACTGTCTATATATATAACTGAACATTTATTTAAATCGTTCTTTGTCTAGTTATTTATATAGATAATAAGTTAATAATTGGATTGAAACTTATAAAATACAGATTTAAAAAATTGTTAGCAATTAATTTTTCCTAATATATTTCCTATCATTTTTTACTTTATGAAATTCTTAAGAAGTTTCTTCTTCTTTCCTATGGACTTCTCATTTTAATATTAATTAATTTGAATAGTTTTAAAACGTGTATAAATTGAAATATATTTGGATAAGCACAGTAAAACATGGATAATTGAAGTGTGAATGAAACTGGACTCACATGCATTTGTAGTTCTTATTGTACTAGACTTAAATTCAGACTATAATTTTGGAGGATACTTTATGTCAGGATAAATATATTTCTTAATAAATATTCCGTGAGCATTTGTAATTGTTCGTTGGTTAAATACTTAATAAATCGTTTCATGCATATATAGTTTGTCATTATTGCCAAAATGGCAGCGCCGAAAAGTCCCAATAATTTAAATTAATAATTTTTTGGGAGATTTAAATTATTAGATCTCAAAGTTGTTAAAAAAGAATTTAAACAGATTATTTAAATTCAACACATATTGAAGGTAAAATAAAAAATTGTGAAAATACTAAACTGAATGTAAAAAGTATCTCTATATGTATTAAACACTCTCAATCTGAAACGTCCACGATGTAATGCTCAATTATAAAGACTACTTATAACCAAACTAAAATTTAAAACCATACATCTATTTGATCGTTTGTAGAAAATATGAGGTTAAATTTAGAAATTATGAATTGAAAAGATCATAAAGAAAAATTGGTCAGTCACTTAAAAAAGCAAAAATTATTTAAAATAATCATGTCTTTACTCAAATGAGGGAAAGAGAATTAAGTATTGAAAACGTTTTAAAAGCGATAGGGATAATATTATGTGATGCTTAAAATATTAAATTAATAATATTGAAATTGTTTCATTTAAAAACGAAATAAATTAAAAATCTTTTGAATAATATGTATGATTTTTTTAATATTGAGTTTATATTTAATATTTGAGTTAAAACATTTTATTAATATTGTGTATTATATATCATAATAATACGTAGCCCGACGTAGGCAGATTTTTCGTTTTGGATAATATTTAATATTCCTTTTAATTTTTGGTTAATATTTTCTTGTATATTACAGATTTATATATTTGTGTTATAGATACTCAAAAATTTCACGTTTGATAAAATATTCACCATGTATATTTTTTATAATAAAAAATAAATAAACACAATACGTTTTAATGGTTTTTTGTATATAGGTATATATAATATTTTTAACTTGCAATAATTTTATATCTCCCCGTGAAAATGTACACAAAACACAAAGTTATTAAATAATCTTACAATAATAAAACAAAAACTTATTTTATAAACACAAGGTATGAATAATAATAATAATAATAATAATAATAATAATAAATTGTTATTGTACAAGATAATTTTGTATGTACGTAATTGAGCGATATATATGACATACTCGGGAAAACGAGCGTTGAATAATATATAGGTACACAAATCTTTTGTAAATTGTAATCATATTGTACTTCAAACGACGAGAAACGAAACCCGAAAACCTCGACCGCAAGAGCGGTTAATCAATAAAATTATTTATATATTATATTTTTTAACAATAATAAAATCATTATATCATAATGTTTACGTTTGGAGCGCATGTTTGTTGTCCCCCGGCTCATCAAATATATAGGGTAACCTACTAATTTTTCTTTATGAAAGTGTAAATATCATGTTTGCACTTCTTAAGTTGATTATGGTGAAGACAAACTGCACAACGTTTACGATAATAAATTATAGAATATTTTAAAACCAAATAAAATTATAAGTTCCTCCGGATAATAACTATAATAATATTAACTATATACACGAGTCAACGAACGAAAAAAAACACATAAAATAATAATAGCCAATGACAAAAAAATAAAAATAATAATAATAATATGAGCATTTTTCCACAAAAACAAAAATAATAATCATAATATTCTATTATATATTAATAATAAAAACGTTAATTTTTTGACAACAAATTGTCGTTCTATGTACAAGAAGACAGTATTACACGTCACATATTTCTCGTATAGATACGTCCGGATAATTACATAATAATAATAATAATAATAATAATAATAATAGAGATAATTATTATCATTGTCGAAGTCGAAATATGTCGACGCGGAGAAGAAATAACCCGTTGGCACAAACAACCATCATCGCATTTTTATACAATATTTAATATACGCGATTTTGATCGTTTTCGTCACTCAACTTGTCGACCACGTGCACTCGCGTATTTTACAGTTGTAGTAGTCGGTTGACAGAGAGAGAGAGAGAGAGAGTTCAGTATTTATATAATATATATAATAATAATAATAATAATAATATAAAATTAATAATAATAATGACAGACAGATCGAGTCACCGCCAGTCATATCCATTATATATCATCATTGATGTATGTACATTGCGATAGATCTCGTATTATCTAGAGCGGCATTGGTAGCAGAATGACTACATGGGCGTCACCCAAGCGATGGGTTTTCGGTTTTCTCGTCCGGTGGTCGTCCGTGCAGCGCCGTCCCCGTTGTCTCCCGAACTACTGGAGTTATTCGTCGTCGGCAACGTAACCGGCGTTGGCCTTGGCGGCGGTCCCGTTACCGTTGGACAACACTGTGGTGCTCATGGGCGCGGGTGGGATTGTCTTCTTCGGTTTCTTCTTTTCGTCCTGGCTGTAGTGCGCTGTACCTTCGAGGGACATGGTCTCTTGACGGTGCGAGTTGCGCACCAGACACCCGAGTGCCAACAGCAGTAGCACGGCTCCCGAGGCGAACAACGCGTACTGCAGTGCAGCCTTAGCCACTGGCGGCGTTTGCGTGGCCAGCTTGAGCAGTTGGATCACGTTGTCGGGCAGTTCGTCGATGCCCTGAATTGAAAATAGACAAACACATATTATTATATCTGACAGGCAAGGAACTAAATAAAAACAGTTAATATATATTTAATATAGTATCTCGTCAATATTGTTATTATTAACTATAAAAAAAATCACACACAAATGCGAGTGTTTTTGATTAACCTATTCAGTACTCATAATAATTAATCAGTAGCGATTTTAAAGGAGGTCAAAGAGACTCTCTTCAATATTTTAGCGCCTGTATGAGGGTTTTAGAGTGAATGTAAGTTCTTTTATGAAGCATACTAGGTAAAAATTACTAATACGTGTGTCAAGTTTCTTCGCAAAAAAAAATACACTATGAAAATATCTACACAAAAAAGAAATCTAAAATATGTGAGTTTTTACACAAATAAATAATACAATAAAAGATAAAAACTTAAGATATGTTTCAAAAATATTTAGCATATTATAGCCACGAGATCATTATAATTTTAATATTATAATATCGAAAATACATATGTTTGCTGGATTTAATATTTATTTTGAGTAAAATAACGTATGTCTTCTTAATTATTTATTCCCAATTATACATTTTGTATTTGATTGATAGGAATAATATAGAATACAATATATATATTTTTTGGTGGAATGTGTGTATTATATTATGTAAAAGTCAAGTTTATCTAGTTTATTTTTTTTTTTTATTATAATGAAATTTAGTTTTATGAAAAATGTTTCCATGTAAAAACTCATAAAACATACTTAAGTTTATTTTCTCAGGTCTGATTCATTTCTTTCAACTTTATTGGGTACCGAAGTGTCATATACTCATATTTTTTTGTGTAAAAATCGTTTAAAAAATCTTTCAAGCAACAGTTATAGTTAAGAAACTAAATTTCTGCACTATACAAAAGACAATATTTATTCTTACGTAATATTTTCACTTTTTTAATATTGTTAATTATAACAAAAATAGTTATTACTTGATTTTTCAAACCTAAATAACTTTATTTTGTCTTAATTATAAATAATAATAAAAACGCTAGCACACAGAAAATATTGTGTTTTGTATCATAAAAAATTTGATTTCTTAACTTATTATAACTTTGAGTATAGCCCGAGTGGTTCTTTTTCACGAGAAGCTGTTTGTTATGTATCTTATCTTATAATTACGCAACAACTAAGTATGTAGGTACTGCTGACAATTGATTACTTTTAACGTATAAGATATTTACTTTTAGTTACTGAATAAGTATTAACATACACTTAATATTTTGATTTATTCTAATATATTATCATTGCCTATATCAAAATACTGTGAGTTGACAAATTTTTGGGATGACTGTACTGATGTAATATTGTATGGACATTTTAATACTTTGGCAAAAATAGTGACCGATACTCTAAATACTCTATACATGTATCTTAATCCACAACACATACCTCTTCGAACCACATAATCGGGAACACGATGTCGGGAAATGTGGCAACTTGTTTGATGTCTACTACTTGGCTCACGGCCAGATTAATTTGCACACGGGCTCTGGCACGCATAGCCACTCCCATTTCCTGTACAAACGAATATTGCAAATTATTACTGTTGGTGGCTTAAATCATACGAGTATCATAATATAATATAATGGACTTACAGGTTGTACATCTATGTAAAACTCGTGGCGTTCAGCGTCTGGCTCGTCCATACCAAGGACGGCTTCTCTGAGTCGTGGATCACCCATGTAAAAGTGAGGGAAAGACAGCAACACCGGAGAGTCTGCAAACAAATATAGCGTTTATATGAGCGCGGTTAACTTATAGAGATTTGCATGCGCATGCGTAGATAGAGTGACTCACCGTATTGACACAGGCTTACGTTGAACGTGCCGTGAGGTGCGCACTGTGGAAAATTCATTTTTGTCGACACCGTGGGCATTGCTGTGGTTGTACTACTGGTACCAGAAGTACTGTTGCCACTGGGACTGTTCAGTGAAGGGCAGTAGCAACTATTCTCCGGCTCGTGGTCTGGGTCAGCGAACGCTCGGTGGTCGGGACCGAATCGGTACGCTTTCACTCCTCCCTTAGCTTCAACTTGCTTTTTGAACCTGTACGCAAGAAAAATCAAGATGTTTCATTAACATCTTACCTACCCTAATATACTAAAGTTGTATTAATTAACACCGGTACGCGCTTTAAGTGACCACCTAATTTGGAGAAAAAGCTAATATTTCTTAATATGTGTAGAAACATTGTGATTACTATGAGTTTCATAAATCACTAATACGTGATAATTATTATCTTAGTTTGAATCATCCGAAGTTGGCATGACTGATAGAATTACAATAATATATATTATATTAGTGGTATGGCACTCACACTAGGGGCAGTTTCCGGCACATGTCCTTATCGAAGACGTGTAGAACTGTGTCTGGTTGAATCCTGGGAGGGAAAAGGGAACCGTCGCTTCCACCGGACATACGGTTGCACGAATCGGTGGTCCAGTGTGGCAGATGTGTGCGTCCGTTGAACTTGTCTAAGGCGGCAAAGAGCCGGATATCCGTGGCCCCAGTGAACACAGTCATATTATCACGTGAAGTTCCGTTTTTCTGTTTTCAGAGAGAGGTAACAGTGAAAGTCAAACAGGAGAACCCAGCATGACATGCAAAGAAAAATAACACGTTTTGATTAGTTCAATGTAAGGGTATAGCACACAAACAAATTGTATTATGAATAACAATGCAGTGATGGCAGTGAGTGCGTACAATATATATATTTCAAAACGACAAACAAAAACAGACAAATGGTGAATAGTGCGCAGCGGTTGCAAAAAAGAAAAATGTAAAACCAACAGTGCAGTGTGGACTGCAATGAGTCTTTGTCGGCTGGCGGGTGGGCGGCGTAAAACCAACGGTGGACTGAAAACGACAAAAGGTCACGCGTGTCTGCAGGTTGGTGGTCAAACTGCCAGCACGTGACACGGCTGCGGTGCACGTGGTTTTGATAAAATGTTTTGGTCCTGACCGGCCGTCCCATTAGTGACATCCTAGTAATCTTGGTTGGATGCACCGCCTGGTACCCGCGCTCTGGCTGTAGGTTGAAGTCCTTAGAAATCGGAACCCTCTGGATGGCGGTTGACCACTTGCTCCCACCAAGTATAATGCTGGTACCGGCTGACAGGATTCCGTCTAGCAGTGGACCGTCTGCGGATAGCAGTCGGTCCAGGCGCAGATATCCCAACAGTTCGGGCAATGTCCTCACGTCATATTGGTCAACGATGTACTGGAGCTATGTGGTATACACACGACGTAGTGTAATGTACATTTTTATCAACAATACGAATTCCAAGGGCGGAGAAGTGATAACGGGAAAATATGTGCTCGAGTAAAATACATTTCAGTAATGGGAGCACTCGGAATCAAAAAATTATAATAATATCATGTTAATTGGTACAATGAAATAAAACATATAAACTTGCTGTTACATTTCTAAAAAAAGGAATTGGGTTACTTATGTCAAATTTATTTTAATCTACTTTACAATACTACACAACACTGTATGTATATCGCATATATTATTAAAATAATCAAATAAAGTAAAAATTGCGCTTGCTATAATTTCGAATTATTCTTTTCTGTAGTCCCGTTACAAACATAGTATTTTTTTTTAACAAAGAACAATAGTTTTTTTTTTCAGTTTCATAAAATATTTTACTCAACGAGTACACGTATTTAAACCGTATATGCTAGGTAGGGGGGGAGAGTAATGACTAATTAATACATAATTTTAAATCATATAACTCTATATAATAATTTCCAAGAAAAAATTTACAGGTATAATATTTTAATATTTGATAACTCGATTGGAACCGTAAATATTTCACGGGGATATATTTAGGCAATTTGAATACATTATTTTAAATGCATCTTAACCAATGATGTGCTTTTAACAACATTTGGAACACCCATCTCACTTTAATACTGCTTTTTTGATTTTTGTATACTGTTATATGTTGAACAATCGTAACTTACTAAGATTACGGTTTAAATCAATAGAATAAATTTAAAATGGTTACGGGGAGGAAAATTTATATTTTAAAATCAAATTATTGTAGATACTGACCCCATACAGTAGACCAAACTCTTCGTACGGCAACTTCTGTTCCTTGGGCACCACATCCTTGGCCAGTTTCAACAGCGGGTCTTCGTAACCCCACAGCAGTTGACCGACGCTCACCTCGACGAACGGTTTTACCTTCAAGATATCCATAATACTGGCCATGGCCAGTCTCAAGAATCGGGCAGCGTGTTTACTCTGTGACGTGGCTGACTGTAATAATAATATACCGTTTATAATATTTCTAACTCATTTTACGAATCAAGTCTTTAAGGAATCAGTAAAACTGTGCAAATATATAATTTAGGTATATAACTCACCAACATCGGAATATTCGGTACTACAACTACATCGTCTTCGGAACCTACGCTCTGTTCGGGGTCAAACCTGTAAACCTTTTGCTGGTTGTACGTGAGCGTGCCGTTGTCATGGAATGTCAGGTTAACTTTTTCCCATGTTTCCCTGCAAGGGTAGATATCAGTTAAAGGTTAGTTGTTAGTATGAAATGAAACAAAAATATTGAACGAATATACAACCATACTACAAAGACTATGTCCGCACAGTATAATATATATTATTTTTTATGATATTATACTATTTATACTTACACGTAGACGAATGGACCCAATTCATCCAAGACCGGCTTCTCCCGTACCTCACCTGGTGCGACCACATTCAAAAACTCGTCAGCATTAGTGACATTGTATATGTACACTTTTAACAAAGGTCGTACAGGCGGTTTACGCCACATCTCGAACGTCTGAGAACCGGGCCGCAGGGTGATTTGCTATAAACGACACGTGTTCGATATGAGTCATAAAAGTTATATTTTTCAAAGAATTATGTAGTAAAAAGTTATTTATAGTGACGTGTCTCTTCTTAAAAATTATAATGTATACACCTTAAGTACTTTATGACTCGTACGAATTAGATAACTTTATAGTATTGGAGGTATAAAAATTCTAGGTTTTAGCTGTAGTTCATACAAATACGATTTTTTTAATAAATAGGATATTTTATATAGAGTTACCTATCAATTTCAATTCATCTAAAATTGTGATATTAATTGTTAATTAAGTTTATGGCTGGTAAGAGTACTAAAATTTAAATATACCTAACCTCAATGCCCTATAATTCAAATAGTTTATGATTTAAACCGATAGTTCCAATTTTCGGACTCTTATTACATTTTCAAATAATCTAAATTAGTATGGTTGCACATTTTATAAAATAATAACCTAATCAACGGTTATCTATGTAAACAATATGCAACATTTATTAATCTTAAGTGTATTTGTTGGGTTGCACACAACACTTAATAGATTACTAAAATTTAATTTATCAACTATTATGGGCCATTTAAATCATATTCAAGTAACCATTAGATTACTATTTATTCATTAAATGTTTAGTGATTATTTATGCAACTCGGCAATAGAATATTGAATATATATTTATTAAATATATTAAAACCTAATTAATAATCTATACTCTATATGCTACACATCTTACACATCTTAAATTGACGGAGATTATATTTTTGGTGCAATATGTATTAATAATTACTAAGATACTCACGTCATCGATAACCAGTTCCACTGCTGCCGTGAAAAACGCCACCACTAGTAAGCCGCCGACTAATAGGGCTACGGCTATGGCAAGTACGACCCCTAAAAATATAAACAATTATTAATTTATAAAATAACATTGGTTTTCTAAGGGAGTTTATATATATATATATATATATTATCTACAAAAGTTAGGAAAGTATAAAACACGGTATATACAAATTAAAGAGGCGCTGCAAAATTTGTTTTGGTTTTATTGATAGCTATTACACAAAAATAATAATATTCCTTTCGTGAACCAGTCCACACACACACACATATGTATATTATAGGTATGTATAAGTAAGCTTAACAACATGCGCCGGGAACGCGGAACGAAAGTGGATTCTAACCGTTAAGGTAGTTTATATAAGTTGTAATGAAGAAACCAGCCACGGAGTCCTTGCCGTGGCACGTAGATGTCACGAGCGCGGAAGCGGAAGTGTCGGCGGCCAGGTTACTTGTCTGCCAACCATTCATATACGAATTGAGGGATTGTACAATAACGCAAGAAGACATAGGTATATTGTTTGTTATTATACATACGCAAAGCGTGTGCTTTTTTACAGTGCTCAGCATTGAATCACCGTCGACGGAAATATGGATTTCAGATGATTTCCTATGATGACCTTTCCCACAATAATCGGCCGAGCTGAGTCATTTCCGCCGTCCCCGAATTATCACTATCACGCGGTATAACTACGTAGTCATCCTCATCCGAGTGCTGACAGTTCTGGTTTGGCGGGAAAATATGACGCGAAACCCGAAATTATTATAGTTAACATATAACGAATTATTATTATAATTAGTTTATAGCGTATTATTATCCACATTTTATAAACATCGGCGGTGATGCTTAAATTATAATAATATATTATATTCAACGACCGCATATTCGTACCTATGGTGCTATATGATTATAATGATTTTTTTTTTCAGAAAAACATTATTACCATCACGATAACGGCCTTATAATAATAACAATTTTTTTTCATCACGATAACACAATAAAATTCTGCGTATCTACCGTAAGTCGATTGAAAATGAAAGTTACTTTTTTATTAATTCCAAATGTAATGATTTTTCTAGTATTAATATTATGATGAACAGATAGAACAGACACAGACGAATATCAAAAAAAATATAACAATTATAGGTAATATATGTACCTTAGTATGAATCCGTACATTTACGCTCACAATTCGTTTATTAGGTTTACTTTAAAATAAAAAATAAGGTTCAACAATTGCCGAGAACATGCATACTTTGTACATTGATAATGTACAAAAAGTTTATTTTTTACTAGAATTTCCTTACTATTGTACCCTCATAACAAGTTAACTGCCTTGAATATCATATTTTAATCTTGGGTTTGATGTAACATGATGATAAGTATTATTTTTGATACACAAGGTTAATTTTAAATGTTAATTTAAATAATAGTAAGGCAGTCAACTTGTTTGTAATTCTATAGTTTCTGATCGATGTGAGCTCTAAGGTTAAATTGTATAGATCTTAAAACCGCAGAGTACACATAAATGTTACAAATTTTTTTAATCAAATTTAATAATCAAAAACTATTTATAAATATTATTGTGAACATCGCAATTGCATCTTGAGTGGCTAAAGGGACGGATAAATAAGTTTATTAAGTTGTCATAAGTATAAGCCGAAAAAGCAATTAAATCTAGCTGTCAAAACATGTTTCCGTCGATGGTGACTTATAATAGAATAGTAATTTATTTTATTTTTATAGAGGTAATCTTAATTTATGTTTTGCTAGAAGCTTTTTATCACATATAAAAATATGTACATATTGTTTTAATTTGTAATTAAAAATGGTGATAATTTTATTTAAAACATAAACTAAAAGAACATAAACAGAATAACTTGCAAACAAAAACAACCTTAGCCGAAACAAAAATAACAGATTAAATTCTATTCTTTCCGACAAATTAAACAATTTTAATCAGATAATCTATTTTAATAAAATAAACTACCACCGTGTAGATTTCTTTGAAAAATGACGTATCAACATGTACAATAACAATATTATAGGTACTCGTATTTCAGTGTACTTCGAAATTGCCTATGTGAAATCCCTTAAAAATCGTTGCACTGTTTCGTCCGTAATAGATCCACTTTAATGTTGTTCGCGGTCGGTTTTGCGAGCCATGCAAGGACGATGCGCCGAGTTTTATTTTGGCGTATAAAATTAGGGAAATTAGCAGTTCGTTAAAAATTGAACTCGATTTGGACATGACGTGTTGTAGTACTACACGCATAATATAATAAATGTGTATGACAAATATTATTTCATATTATAAGTATACTTTCTGATTATAACGGGCGTGAAGCAAACCAGTTGTAATATATTAAAACTGTACTGCCGATAATGATATATCTACGTACTATATTATGGAAATAGAAAAGTGTCTATCACAACGTTAGCCAAGTCGTCTATATACATAGAGGTATAAACGCCATTCGTATTCAACGTTTGTATAGGTACAAACCACGCGTACCTATAACCAAACCGTACAGACAAATTACTCGCAGGTCCGTACACGCGCGAATAAGGAGTTATCTAGCTACTCGCTAACCACGTGAGCGAGGGGGTCCTCCCTGCGATTCGTCGAGTTCAATCCGAATACTGTTTGCGCTAACGAGCATGATATGTGACATAACGCATTCGAGTTGAAAAAATATATGCACTTCACCATTACGACCATCTCGCGATGAATAATAAATACGTCCACTTAATATTATAATATTAATATGCTACGTATTTTGGACGTGCAGTACTCGTCCTCGGACCTGATTGTATTACCCGACTATATATGCACACACACAGTCGGGGCAGTCGTCGTGCGTTTATACGGTCGTAAATAGTCGTGTAAACCGCACCGACCTGTCGTGTAATTATTGATATTAATTTATGATGATGATGATAATATAATATGCGATATCTGCCGAGGACATCGCGGACGTCTGCGGTCGCCGCGCATACCTATAATACCTGCAGTATATGTTATACCATTCGTTCGCCTGACGTCCTTCTCCGCGAAAACTAGTATATCAGTGCCTAGTTATATTATTGTTATTATATTATTGCGAGTGCCAGAACGACGGCGATGACATTCCGGTTTTCTTTTTTTCCCCGTACCGCGTAATATGTATCATTATTCATTTTTTATATAATGTCATTATATTATTATTATAATGTACATAAGCGGTAGAAATACGCTTTCCAATATGGTCATAATTTTTTTCACTTGTTCGGTGAGCAGTGTTCACCTCCAAAAAATAAAAAAAAATATAACTCTGCCGAAAAACAAACAAACAAAACGACGATTTTCCACCGGTTTTTTTCACACTTCCGTCGCTTTACCGGCGTAAAAGGCCATCACATAACACCGTCGCGTGACAGTCAGAGGTCGACAGCGTTTTTATTATCGTCGAAATTTTTTTCCACCCGCCACGTTTCGTTCCGCCGAAGAAGGAGTGTGCAGTAATGAAAACAAAATCGGAAATACGACAAAAAATTGTCGCCCAACCTTCCGCTTTGCATACGGAATATTATACGAAATACCGGCAATGTTATTATTATTATAAACGAACAATGACTGTATACGCTACATACTTGCAAGTTGCAGCAATACAACAATTATACGCGATTATTATATTATATTATTATGTTCTACTGTGTATTGTACACACGCGCGCTATAAGTCGACATTTCCGATCACGCACCGTATCGTCGTAATACATTTATCATTACGTACGGCGATGAGATCGGATTATGGTTTTGGTGTCATCAGCGCGCGGCGTCCGTGACCGATATGAAACGGCGCGGGCTAGTTGTCATGATGAAAACCAAAAAAAAAATATGCAATAGCGAAAATATGCCGCTGAGGCTCGACATAATATGATGTAATGATTGTGTTATATTATGATTACAACGCGAACGGGGGCCAACCGCGACTTAAGTAAAAATATATATTGTTTTCGCTATCCACCGAGGCGGCGCTGACCGTCATTTTGCTATGGAACATTTATAGAAGTGGTCTCCAAGAATTAAAAAATGTTGTATAGTGATTTTTCAGAAAGGCATTTTAGCATAATCATTATTCAAACATTTAGTTGAAAAAATGACAATATCTACTAATTAATTTGAAAAGCAATCTTTATCAAATCAATTACGACGTAGAACCTTTTTAAAACAAAATGTATGATTGATGAATATTTCAAATATTTGCTTGTTACTTATAAATTTATAAATAATTAGTATATTATCCTTAAATTCAATTAAAACTTAATAGAATTATAGTTTATGTTTATGTAGGAGTAATGACTTTCTAAGTAATTTTTTTCAAGTATCTAATCAAATGTTGTGATAAATCAAAGAAATAGGTACAAGTATTATACATTTTGAACGTTATGCGTTTCCTAAACAAACATATAGAGCCTTTTCTTTGGTCATGTGTATGTATAGCGACTGACATAGCTGATAAGTACGTGATAAAATAATAATGAATTCAATCGAAAATATTAGAAAATTGTTGCCATTGTTGTGTGTAATTAATAACTATACTAATTAACTGCTTATATTATACGCAGTTAATAAAAGTTATCTATAATAATAAGCTTAAAAGTTAAGACTTATTAATGATTTACTAATCTTTTTCCATGCTAAAAAAATATCAAAATACATTGCGTAGGTTGTATAACAGATAATTAAAATGCATCGTCTTAGGTGTTCTACTTAAATTAAACGTAATGAATTGTATTGGCCGTGATGTTTGTATATATTCGTTAGAAAATCATTATATTATTATCGGACCTTTTGTATGAAACACTTACAATTTGATTATATTTTGTCTTGATTTTTTTTTTGCTTTTAATAAGAACATATTTTGAAATCAATATTTTAAGCGCCACTGATTATTTATTTACAATATTATTATATACGTCACGAATACCGTTGAATGTGTGAACGGAACAGCGTTTTACTCTACACGATATTGCAGTGACGCGCGCGTGGGAAATCCACATGGACGGGGCCAATAACCGGTCGACTTCCGCGATGTGAAAAAATGTTATCGCACAACGTAATATACGTAAAAATATCTACGTAGATAAGTACGCCGGTGGCTGTATTAACGTCACATACTAACTGGTTAAGATATATTTTACGTATATCATATATGCTGTGCGTCCCACGTGGCGTGGTTTGTCCTCGTCAATAATTTTTTTTCTAATGCTCTTTTCCCGAGGTGCTAAAAACCGAAAACATTTTTTTGATTTTTTAAAAATATTAGAGCTCAAATTTCGGATTTCAATATTCGGATAGTATTGGAAAGCCGGAAAGGTATGTATTTCAAGTTTAGAGTAGTGTCAACGCCCACATAATAATGCTGAGTGCTAAGTATACGGCGAACGGGTAAATAATATGACGGTAGACGGTATATTTGTACGAGCACCGGTGACGTTGTTGAGACACCCTGTGCATACAATATTTATTGTCATTTTAACCTACATTATCATACACGGGGACGACATATCGTACACGTAGTAAGTATACAATAATAGTTATTTGAGATACCTATATACAGGTGATTCCTACGTACCTTTACCTATATACCGTTCGTCGACTATCATATATATATATGTAATATACGCAATGCGTGTGCGGTTTGACCCGGCCCGACCGAAGACCGTGCGAATAGTCCTCGCGCCACAATCTTAAGAATACTATAAAATGTCTATATATTATTCAGTTCGCGTACCTACACCACAATATAAATACATATTATATGCTACTACTCGCATGTATGTATATATGTATATTATATGTATATGCGCACTTGTATATACTGTGGCACGATGCGTAGGAACGGCTGGAGATTATATTATTATTGTTATTACTGAGATACGGTGGGTCGGTCATACATTATAGTGAGTGTACGTATAATACACGAGTACCGTTACGCCGCCGACAATATTCATAGGTATACATAGGTGCAATCGAACCGCGAGCGCCGCGTTGCGTTCCTTAATCGTCGACTTCGCGGTGTACACCACGGGTACACCTATAATAGCGGTGTTTCAATGATCGCGAGGGTTTGAGATGAAAATCTCGTGTACACGTTAACGCGTATCGCATATAATTATTTTGATTATATATATATATATATATTGAAGATGGCGTGATAGTGTCGACGAGTGTTTTGCTATTTTTTTTTTTTTTTTTTGTTATTGTTGTTACTCGGAGTATAGACACGCAACGCTAATATTTTGTTCCGCAGTCGTACGTCGACCCGTAGAAGATTATGGCTACCTAATGTTTATTTAATTTTTTCGCGTTCTCTCGAGTGGGTATTTATTATCAATTTTTTTCCTTCTTCGTGAAAGCTTTCGTCGAAATCGGTCAAGACGCATTTTTTCGCTTTGCCGAGACAGAACTCTGTAATCGAGAGAATATAATAACAATAATAATATATTATAAACCGATACTGTTGGTCGGGCTTACACGCAGCCGCCACCGCGGTCTTTGCATAACTTCGACTGATAGAGGTGACGGAGGCCAAGCGACACGGTTCGTCGTCCTGGCTGCGACCGACCAATAGCAACTGCATTAAAGCATCGTTGTACGCGTTTCTGCGGTAGGTGTAGTAACGCTATATATATACATATAGAATACTCAAATGATTAATGCTCGAAATGTAATTAAGACCGGCGTCACCTCGGCTCATTAAATTATTTTGATCTCGAAACGGTCCGATTACTGCGCGCAATATATATTATGTGTGCGTCAGGGCGAGACTAGACGTCTCGATTGTCTCGGACTAACCGGCATAATAATTGACGGTCCCGAAAAAAAGAAATTGAAAAATAAAGCGTATAGGTACACACAGTATTCAAAAATCGGACTAAGCAATGAGTATATAATAATAATAAGTCTTTAATTGTATTCATCTGGACCTTATACGACGTCTTTACACAACACTATCAGTCACAAACGATAATCTTTTTTTTCTGTACGATAACCTTAATGCTTGGCCGGCACTTAGTTTAAACTGGGAAAGATAAGACATCTATATAATTGTATTAAGCCCAGTTACGTCTAAGAAATCGCACGTATCGAACAATATTGTTAAAATAAATTCACCCATTATGGTAATGTAACTGTTGTGTTGACGTGCCGTTTAAATATTATAATACATTACACAATTGCACAGAAGACAGAACGTACATTGCACGGGTACCCAATGTCAAATTTGACTTATTCGCGTTCACAAAAATCACATAATATTCTGACCTTATTCTTATTCTATACCACGCCATCACTAGCCAGATTTGATTAAGGTGTATCACGAGATACACCTTTATTACCAGAGCCACCGCTTATTATGCTTATAAATATATACATACAGAAATAGTGATACCATATTTAAACAGAGTATATTCACGAGTACGTGCCGTGCCACAGTTACACATATTATTATATTAACCGCGATCGTGTATCCGATGCGAACTGTTACAATTCATTCATCGGTGTATCGAACTTGAACGATTTCAATTTCTCTGTTAATTCAATTATAAATAGGTACTTTCAAATACCATAAAATAAAAATAAAACGTTAACATCCGTGACACGGTTGTTTTCCCCGCTCGGCCTATACGAAATATTACGAGTATAATGACATTATTATACATACATATGTATACGTGCCCCCGTAGCCTCGTCGCCCATCGGTGTACGATTAATGTGAATCAAACAATTTTTTTCTTTCGATCAGCGGAAAAAAAAAACAAAAACAAATTGGTCACTCGTCGGTCTACTCGGATGTGTACAACATAATATTGTATTATATACCTATAGACGCGAACGCAAGTCGGAGAAAACATAACAATATTTCATGCCACGCGAACGATGGGAAAATAAATATTGTCGTCTTAAGAAGACGTTATATCCGCATGTGTTGTCTCTGTCTTACTAATGTAGATCATGGCAAATTTTCGTTCAGCAGAACACATTTTGTGAAGAGTTAGCTTTAATATCAGAGTAAATTTACCCGTTATCAAGTATAAAGGTAAAAATATTATCTAAAAAATGTCGTATCCTTTAATTGATATTATCATTTTAAAGTGAGTTACGAATAATTTAAAAATGTAATATTTGTGCATAGCTATAACTCACTTTAAAATGATAATATCAATAAAACGATGTGACATTTTCTAGATAATGTTCTTACCTTTAAATTTGATAACGGGTACATTCACTCTAGTATTAAAGCTAACCAGCAGAATCAATTTTATGCTGTTTAGCTTTTTAGTATACTAGAGTCAATTTATTATACCCACCTATATACAAACTCGAAGGCATAATAATATTATCTGTATGGTATCGCATATGCTTTTATTGATATTTTAATTTTCGAGCGAGTTATTGCCGTGTAAAAATGTATAAAAACTTTAAAATACTCGTAACTCGCTTTGAATTTCCAATATCAATAAAAGCCCGCGAGAGATGCCTTAGATGACGCTTTAGTTTGATAATACGGGAAAATCGACTGTGATGTAAAGCATAAAATCGATTTAAATTCGCCGCGTTTTACGTATGTTTTAGAGTATGACACTGTTAAGCTTAAAATATTATGTGTTGTTGCGTCTAACGCCTGGCCGCGGTCGGCGCGAGTCAAACAAACGTCGTTGTTATAATGTAAGTTGGTACACGGCATTCGAATACGATACTATAACAGTATAATATGTACAGTGATAACGCGTGTGTAGGCGCGTGTGCGCGCACGTACGGTGAAATTTAAATATCTTATTATTATCGGAGAAAATCGAAACGAAACCGAACACTGTGAGACGGTGGCACGCGCCCCAAGGACGCCGCCGCCGCCGCCCGATCGACCGTGTCGCGCGCTACACGCCAATTAACCCGCCGCCGCCGCCGCCGCCGCCGCGATACATTTTCATAACGGTTCGGTGTCGTGCTACAGCACAGTTGTCGTTTGTTGCGCGCGGAAAGTCGCGGCGAGGGGTGGCGGGTGGCGGGTTGCGCGGTGCCCACCACTGTACGATATTGTAATATTAATGTCGTTACATCGGCGATCGCGGGCGCGTGACGGCTCGCGTGGAAAATCGGTTTCGTAACGATGCGACGGCCGACAGTCGGCCGTCGCCGGTCGCGGGTGTGATATTATTTATAATAATAACAATGCGGCAAGAGCGGAATAGAATAATGCGCATAATATTTCGTACGCGCGCGCGCGCGCAATATTTTTATTGTGATCGGATTCGGAGGCGGATCGATTTCCCGGAACCCCCCGCGACGCGTTATCGCGATAATAAGTTATGATCGATCGTACGTGAGGCGTATTTCGTAATCGACACGTCATAAGCGCGATCGGGGGGGGGGGGGTTATTTATTTTTTATTTTTTTTTAGCCTTTACGGCAACGCACGTATACCGATGTATATCGGTGTGCCGACCGCGTGGTGTTTTTCCCGGACCTTTAAAACGAAAGTACACGCGTACATTTTGGTAACGAGACCGTAACCGTCGAGATTCCCGTTCGTGAACGATTTTCACCTATTCGCCGGTAACGATTACGCTGTACGAGGGCGCAAGTGCGTCGGCCGTTGTATAATATTATTCTTATAGAAATTGAAATATCGAGTTCAATTCGAATTTCATCGTTATCCCTCAAGAGCACGTTGCACACCCACATGCGGCGTGTTTTCTTCGTTTCATACATAACATAGACGATTTTCGTTCGATAGAAGCACAGAATCGTTTTTACGTCGTTAGCTTTAGTGCAGTATTAGAGCGAATCGGCCTATTATCAAACTTGAAAACATTTTTTGCTATCAGTGCTACCTGCCCACCTCTCTCGTCGGTGTTGTACGATATTTTGGTTGTTAAGCGTTTTATGAACATTTTTATATTTTAGTATTTGTAGTGATCACCGTGCAGAACGCTGCGATCTTCACCGGGTTAATGATTTAACGACGTCAAACGTTCCTAGTTAGCTAGAAGAGGTGGTTGTGAGAAGGGTAGGCAATAATTAGTAGAACAGTTACGTTTAAAACGTAAATAGTTGTGATGATTTATTATTTGTGAAACAATAAAACAAATTAATACAGATTACTGCTATTACAAAAGTTTACCAAGACTATGGGAGTCGTGAGACTATCGCGTGGCTGTGACAAACGTCTCGGTCGAGCAATAGTCTTATGTATGTATAGTGCTTGGTGCTTCGCTCGTATTCATACGACGAACTGCTGTATGGTGGGGTGGCGTGATATTAATAATAATATGCCTATTATGGAAATCTACGTGGTGTCCCGCGGTAAATTACAATACTCGGCGTAAGACGGAAAAAACGTGTTATTCCAATGTTACCCTTTAACCTCCTTATTTTTTGGAATGTATATCCCACTTGCATGTACACCGTATGCCAATGACATATATGTTTTGATTTACCGGAACAATGTACTATACTACGTATATTTCACGTAGGTACTCGTAACTCGGTTAAAAATTAAAAAAAACTGTTGAAAAACCGACGAGAAAAAACAAACCAAGTTCTTATGCCTTTACGTTTCATCGTACGGTCAATCCTGTCTAATATTAACGGTAACAACGCAAAAACGGTTTTATACTGGAAGCTAACACGTCGCAGTGTAACGTAACAGCGTGCGGGTGTACTCCGATCAGCATTTTTAAAAAAATACTCTCTCCGGCAATCTCTTCCGGTACCCATACCCAAAGTATACGATTCATGCGTGTTGCTTACTGGGATCGCGTTGGGCCTCCGCAAACGAAATCCGTGAACGGCCCACGACGGTGACCGCCGCTCTCCCGAGTATGAACAACAGGTTTTTCTTGCGGGACCGCACGCCACGGCGGTTCGACGGCGGCGACGCCGACGACGTCCAGCGCGACCGCCGACGGACAGCGTCGCCCCCCGTCCACCGGTGCGCCGAAGTCGTCGCGTCGCGTTCCCGGCGCCGGCGCATCTTCTGCTCGGCACGGGCGGGCGGCGGCCAAGGCGAACAGTAATCGGAGCGCACCGCGGAGGAGCCGGTGGACGAGGTGTCGCCGTCGCTGTCACTTTTCGCGCCCAGCTCCGGGCCGCCCGTCGCGGTCGTCGACATCGCGCGCGAAACGAAAAACACGACCACACCGCGGTAACGGTGTAACGATAAAAACGTGGTGCGTATCGCGTGCGACCGTCTCGCCGTTGCGCCGTCACTGCACGACTGAGCCTTTGCGGGCGCGCGCGCCGCGCCGCGCGACTGCGGACGGGACGTGCGCTAGTACACGTACGCGTCCGGGTTTTCCCGGGACCGTCACGTCGCGGTATATTCAGGCTCAGGCGGCATTACGACGAATTCATATGCCGAGACACATATTCGTCTAATGTCACGATGTTAATGTATTCATGTGATTCCGTCGGAACGACAACAGCGGTCGTAACAATGTATAATACGACACGTAGTATATGTAATTTTCGCGGGTCACCCACCCCGCGGCGGTACGTGTGCGCGCTCACGACATTAATCCTCCGCGGTGTGTACAGATTTACGAATATGTAGGTGGTTTTCGAAGAAGAAAATAAGATGACAAGACACGCTCGTTTTTTACCGATCCGTTTTTTGTGATGTCGTCGCTAACCGTGTGCATATATAGTACAGTACAATATACAGTAGTAGGTATACGCATTGCATTTGTTTTTGGTTTCCGATGATACCGACATTGCTTGTGAAATCGAAATCCGCCGCAGTATTTATCCACATGATAATTATTGTAAGAGAGCATACAGCTCAATAACATATCATTATAATTTATTACACAAACCAGGTGATCGATGGACGTTTTTATTCTTATTATTTTTTTTCGTTTTCGTTTTGAGAGAACGTGCAACGATTTATTTATATTGGACTGATAAATGATTTCAAACGAATTCCGAAAATTGGCGAGGGAGACACTTTACTACGTACGTTAAGATCTATATACATGAATGATTTACAATAACCCATGTTCTAGAAAATAAAACTGTTGATGTGTGCTCGCGTCTCTCGTTTGTGGAAATTGCCGTTCATTGACGTAATTTCAGTGACTATAAATCGTCGTTCGAGGCAACGGGATGCTGCGAGTTTTCGGGGAGATAATTGAAAGCCGATTTCTCGACTCGCAATTAGGGAATCCGAGTATTCGCGCACAGACGTCCTAATCGTTAAATGTTTAAAAACTAAAAGATTGTATACCTACGTCTGCGTTGATGGATATGATATGTGTGGCGTTCAAACATTTCACGCGAGTACCGAAATGGAACGGTTTTTCGAAAACGTACCTAACATAAATGATATCGAACACCCTGTATCCATCATTATATGTCCGCAATAACGCCGTATACAATGTCACACGTGCATCGGCGCAGTGGTAATACTAGGTATGCGCGACGGCCGTAAAACAATACCGGTCGACATTTTTACAATAACGGTAGGTACGTACATTTATTATTATTATACATATTGCATTGACGCGGAGATATGCAGACGACGTTATCGTGTCGACGGAGTGTACCTGTATAACATTTCACGGCGATCGCGCGCTCGGCACTGCAGCACAGCGTGCGCTCGCCTTAAAACGTTAACCGTACGCGTTTTCGCGGTCGAAAAAAAACAAAAAAAATCACCGAGTATAATCTCCATAATATATACCATATTATAGTGTTATGTATACACACACACGCACACCAGATCATGCGCCGATACACTCATATTTTTAAATTATAATAATACACGGCCGTGCGAGTGCGGCACGTCAAAAGGCGTAATGATAATATATGATAATCTCTCGATTAACGGCGACGGTTGCGACGGGCGAAGATTCGACTGGTGACCGTGGCCGTGGCACCGCTGAGACATTGTTCGCGGGACACCGACGTTAATAATAATATAATGTCGCTTATTATAATTATGTGTAATATATATATAGTACGTGTATTATAATATTATAACTATATAAATTATATTGTACGTGTATAGGCAGATTTAAATATATTATTGTGTTTAAACAGTGTTTTACGGGTACCCGCGGCGAGGGTTGTGCGCGGTGACTAATTGTTGTGTTACAGCGGCACCGTCAATATAATAATGTGTAATCACGATCATTAACGCGTCGAGTTTGCCTCTATGCATATATTATAATATATATAGTTTACATAAGTATATTATTATTATATATATATATATATTACATTTTTATTACGATTTAAAGTCGGAACGACGAGAGAGGCACGCGCTATTGCGCGACCCACCCGTGACACGTGGCTGACCGAGTTCGATAATTTTTGTTTTTAATATTATTTTAAACGTTCGACTAGCGATTCCGACTAGACTCCAAACACGTGATACGTTTGATATTGTAACGGCGACAATAATACTTGTAAGCTTTGCCGATTTTGCCGTTATTTTGCGAGTTTAAAGATACACGTCGTCGTTTCTACGAGGAACGCACGTTATCACCCTTCGTTTACATAGGCCACGATAATAGTATTGTACGATACGGAATATTATCCTTTGCATTGACATACACGCGAGAGGAAATCGCTGTATCTATATTATGTTCACGACTGTGCAGCATTGGTATACTTATACACACTTATATAATTTATCTAATATTGTCTTATTTTCCGTTTATCTATTGTCATCCGTGATATCGAAAATTTTGTTTCGTTCAGTGGGTTTTTTTTTCTAGTCATTTGATTGTTCGTAGTGGTTTTTGTTATAACTAATAAAGAATTCCCAAAATTGTCGTTCTGAAGAAAATGTGATATTTCGCAAATTAACTACTGATAAGAAATACTGTTTACATGTTTACTGTTTAGTCATTTAGCATACTAATGTGTATGCGATGTTAATGGTATTTATTATTTAATCTTTTGGTTGGTACGTTTTATTTTCTTAATTATTACTGTACCTTTATACCTGCAGCTAAACTACTTTATACCGATTTCGCGTCGGATTAAATAAATACATTTTTATTCCACACTGCTTAGTAATTTACACTCGTAAACATTCTGAATCGAAATTGCGTGCGAGAAATAACTCAACAAAAACCTGTAACTACGTAAGTGGTACCAAATAGAAAGTATCGAACTAGTTGCGCGTGCATGAGGATATAACAATTTATACATATAGGTACTATGAAATACGACGTAATAAGTCGGATATATTGTAGGTAGGTACTGTAATTAGTATAATTGCGAATAGTTAAACTCTTTGTTAAATTGAAAATAGGCGTTTATTGCAGGTATATAGTGTGACTTGGAATGTAACATCATGTCGATTCAGTGGAAACCGCATATCAGCACACCATTTCTATGTGTAAGCAATAACTAATAAATATTATGTATTTTTGTAAATTTGTAACACCGTGTTCTATGGGTTTGTTAGATATTATAAATTAAAAAGTGATGAACACAAATTATATTTAAGTCATTGGGTTATGAAAATTCAAAACACACAACATATATATATATAATAAACTTTTTGCTTTTAATATGATTATATTGTTAAAAAAAAAAAAAAAAACTATAAAACAATCTGCATCAGTATGTGCAGATTATATATGACAACTTTAAAACGTACACTAAATTTTAGCGTTTACAGTAAGTCAGCAGATAACTGTATTCGATATTATGATGAATATCACTACATCATTATAGAGACTATAGCTAGTGCATTAGATGATGGTGTTGATAAATTGTCAGAATTAGTTTCTATCTATTTTGTTAGATGGTATGAAATCGTCATGTACAATGTTCAAGTGTTTAACCAAGTCGTCATAGCTATATGATCTAGTTTTACTTAGTATACATAAGGGTATAGTATAATGTAATTTTAATGGTCGAAAAATTCATTGATTTTTTATTGTATAGTATAATATTGGTACTTGAGAAAACGGAGCTTTAGATCGAGTACTTTGTATGTCATGTCAATCCCTTTGCACCCTTGCGCATGTACATTTGCGAGCGTTAAAGTCATTGATCGTCACATCATGATATCGAAATCATAGAAATCGTATGTGACCCGTCCCGTATGGAACAATAATGCACGAAACCGAAAACTTCTATGCACATAACCTTATGCATATATGTATATAAATACGTTCAAATGTCGTAGTACGTCTAAATATCTATAGTCGTTTATTGTCGCTAAAAAACTTCTACGACAACGGCAGTGGTGCAGTTTTTGAGCAAATAAGGGTTGTGCTCTCTCTCGGGCGATATGATGTTACTGCAAGTCATTATATTAAACAGAGATCGATAAATGATAGAAAATAATATAAGGTAATAACCGAACAAAAATTACCGATTGTAGTTTTATCAATAGTAAATTTAAATTTGCGTAGACACTATTGACAATATATATAAATACAAAAATGCAGTGGTATTGTTTTAATATGAAAGTATTAAGTGAAATATCAAGACGTGAGTACCTACCTACCATAGATATCTTCTCTCGTCATCGTACAATTTACTACTGACGACCGTTCAAAAGCGCGTTTAAAAATTGGTCACCGTATAGGTACATCACGAATTATCAGTCGGGATTATTGGAGATATGTATATATATATATACATATATATAATATTATGGTCGTGACGACAATATTAATTAAAGGCGAACGTAGGAAGAAGTGAAGGAATCGAAAATAATATCCTAATGTGTTAACACGATAACAGCCCATTAGCGCACGGTGGTTCACCCAAACTATTACGCACTCGCCCAGTTATAAATATTATGTTTTTACGGCGAAACCGTATATAATAACACATAATAATATTATAATGACATTATCTATCGTCTGGTCAACGCGCATTATAAATTCCTCGTTTATTGCGGCAGAGTGTTTATACGATTTCGTCCAACGAGCTCGTTAACGGACGTCAAAAAAAAAAAAAAAATATCAACGCGTCTCGCTCACGTTTTTAGTCCGCGACAAGACATGTTTTTTTGATTTCGAACACGACAAGGTCAGCGTGGATGTCGATGTTCCTCCGACATAATATAATATTATAACTTGACACTATCGTCCAGACGCGTAGGTACGATGTGCACGTATTATATACACACATCACACACGCGCGTGTTAAATAGACAAACTGTAAATTCCTTTGATTTCCGGCTTGGACTTGTCTATACATAACGTACCCTCTTGTGAAGGTAGAATGTAGATTGTTATAGTATAATATATTAATATCAATAATTAATAACTATGATATGTGTACCCCGTTTGCCGTTTGGTTACGGGCTTATATTTCTTTATCAAGGGACGGTCGAGGATCTCCGTTCAAAATTCATAACATTTTATTTGAAATCTAGTAAGCTGATGTCGGCGGACACGAAGCGAGCGAGTATAGTTCTATATAACGTCCCGGCTAACGCGGATCTTAGCTACACGCCTCACGAATCCGAGACGGTCGACTTTTATTTTCACGGTGCAACGTATATTATGATAGAATGTCGGTGGTACCTATGACAAATATTTACGGCAGCGCGATGCGTCACACGATCATTGTATATTATAATATGTGTGTAGTGCACGAGCGTGCCGTTTTTCATAAACAATTTACTAGAAATAAAAAAATTTAACCGTCGTCACTCGTCGACTCATTACTAATGACACAACTAACTAGGTGTGTTGATATTATATAGATTATATATTATTACTTTACTACGTATGTTGTGTTTTTGATTCCATTTTACAAATACAATATAATAATAAATCCAACAGACCTACAGTCCATTAAATCATACAAAAACCCAATCGTACGTTCGTGATTTATTGCACTAAACTGCTGAACTGATGACGACCGCTGTTAGAGTCTAATACAACTTTTGATAGATATTTTTTCTTTTGCTACAATAAATAAATAGTATTACTCAAGATATTTTATTATTCTTTCGTGTTTATTTATATGTCATATAAAGACACATATTTTGGGAAGACATTTAATTTATTAGAAAAAAAAAAAAAAATGCCACGCCAACATACCTCGTACAAGTCGATCTTTTAATAATACGCTCATCGATGATGTCTCTCACCGACCTTTTCCAAAACAAAAGCAGCGCGTTCACAATTAATGATACTAAAGGCTACATTTTCTTATACTCGATCTTTGTTTTGTTAATGTTATCTGTAGTGTAGATTCTATACGATCGTTATCTGTATTTATGGCTGGTGACCGTTGTACGCATATGCATATATATATATATATCATATGGGTGCAAAGGTGCGACCGTTTCACTTGTTTCGTGCACAGAATTCGCGGGATTGCTGTTTTTTCGCTTACGGCGTTAAATCGTCGTCGACTCGCGGTGCGGATAACGTCGAACGCCGCGGCGGCTGCAGATAAGGCACGCGCGCTGCGGGAAGTGCTCGGCGATACTGCGCGGCGGCGGAAGTGCGTCGTTTCTACCGTGACGAAACCGCGGGACGCGATGTGACGTCGACGGGACGATAAAATATATATTTTACGCGGTTACGTTGATAGCAATAAGAAAAAAGATTTTATAAAAACCTATGGCGAGCGGACGTGAAAACCGAAAACGAGAACGTTTGTACGGTCGTTTCATAGTCGTAGTGCGACGACGACGACGTTGTTATTGTTATTGCAAACGTTTCGGACGGATTTCGATTTTCGCGCACGAACTGCAAATGGAAAACATCATTACGACGACGGCGTCGAGGTCGTATCCGCCGCCGCCGCCGCCGCCGCGTCTACAACACGGGTGTATTCGCCGGCCGGGAGAAAAGTAAATAATATTACGTTATTTACACGTTGTTGCGTCCCGGCGGCGGCGGCGACGACTTACATTAAATAATATAATATTATTATGTTATAACGAACGATATTATTGTGCTCTTCGGCGACGCAATATTTATGACATACCGCGGACACGTCTCGACAACAATCCGATAACAATAATAAAAACAACGACGGCGGCGGCGGCGGCGGCGATGACAATGCCCATATACGCGTCTCGTTAAAACGACAGTATAATATTTGATATTGTGTCGTGTGTACAACGGCGGCGGCCGACCTAACCGTACGGCGTGTACAACGTCATGATACGGCGCGCAGTACGGACACGCGACACGACGATACACAATATTGTCGCAGTCGTGTACGTGGCGTTTTCGTCACACACGTGTGCGGCTGCCGCGCACACGAATCGGACGGCGGAGACGTTACGACACGGCGCACCGAGTCTTGTGACACGACGGCCGCGGACCGCCGCCGGTCGGACGGACACGCGAGAGACGACGAGCGGACCGCGCCGCGAGAGAAAGTGCGGCCGCGAAAGGCATCGGAGAGAGAGAGAGAGAGAGAGAGAGAGTGCCGGCGGTAAAAAACAGTCGTCGTCGCGAAGGTCGATGAGTATAAAAAAAAAAAAAAAAATATCTCAAGTGCTCACAGTTATAATAATATTATTATTATTGTATTATGTAAATTTCACCTCCGTATGGTCGAAATACCGGTAGTACTGGTATAACGCGGGCGGTTCTTGGATATTTTTATGTTATGATGTAGGTGCCTGTAATGTACGTGACGTCGCGTATACGCGAGTCGGTAATAATGTGTATAACATGCATATTTAATACTACTTAATATTATTATATTATATTATTTTATATTATACATGTATTACGATGGCGGTCGTCCTCGGCGCGTTCGTCGAGCGACGGGCGTTATGTAACTTTACTTTTTCGTGTGCGCGACGAAGAGACTGCAGCGAGTAGCCGTAGGCCGGCGATCTGTGGGGAGGGGGGGAGAGAGTGTCTCGGTGGAGCAGAGAAAATCGGATCCGATCGTTGTGTAGCTCGTTGTTACGTATTATTTTATCTTTTATTACGGTTTGCTAATCAATACCGTTGTTGTTCGGCCGTCGCCGTTGTGGTTTAAAAAAATTGATCAATCGTTTAATAAGTATATTACGCAGGTATAACTATTCTCCGTATACGCTCCTCTATATTATATGTTATACGACCGTCTGGATTACGACAGCGAGCTGTGCGGGCGGCGGCGTCTGACGAGGATGTAGGAAAATAATAATTATAAATAATATTATATCGTTATTATTATTGTTTTTTTTTCGTCGGCACACGATGGCGGAAAACCGCGGATGCCTGTTACGACGACGACAACGACGACAAAGGCTATACAATGTGAAATAATATCATAAATCGTGCTTATTCGTCGTCGTCATTGCCGCCGCCTGCACCGAGTGCGGGTCACCGCAGCTGCAGTGATTGCATACCTACCGTGGTATAATACAAACTACATGGACCACTGTTTATATACAAGTGAAGAGGTGCAGAAAATAAGTGACCGAACACTGTGTATACCATAAAGAAATAATCGGCCAAAAGTCCGGCCAGTTGGACGCGACCGCGAAACAGTGATAATACATATTGCTACTGCAGGCGAGTTAGATGGTTCGTCGAAGCGCGACGACTGCAACTTACAGTCCTATCGGTCTGGCGGGCGGGTGGGTGGGTGTGGACCGTAGAGATGAATATTGACGAAACCGGTTATGTTGTGAACCTTCACGAATGTGTGTGTGTGTGTTTGCGTCGATCGGTTAGTCGGGAGAGAGAGATAGATAGGTATGTGGCGATGTCAGTGGTGTCGCAGAGGACGGTCAATGAGACGAACGGATGGAGAGCAAGAAATGTAGATGGACTGACAGTGACTGGGAGAGAGAGAGAGAGAGAGAGAGAGAGAAAGATCGAGAAGAAAAGAAAACTACGAGCGGTGCAGGCTGGTTCTGCTCTTCGACAACGTTCCGGATCGCGTGCACTCGGACCCGCGACGACGGGTTCGTACGTGTATATACTATATATGTGTGTGTGTGCTTTCCGTACGATTTACGTTCGATAAACACACTTAAACATACGTTAAAGCACTCGCCCGCCTATACGCTCAGTAGTAATACAATAACAACTTTAACGCTGCCCGACAGCCGATAACGACACGATAATAACACGCGAACATAATAATATTAATAATAATATTTTATTATTACGGCGAGCAGCGTTAATGCCGGAGTGGCGCGCACGCGTGTGCACCGCTTTAGATTTCTCTTCGCGGGGCCGGTTGACCGTGTCGCCGCGCGCGGCCGGTTCCAGCCCGCGCGGGTATCTGGCGCGTGCGCTATTGTAAAACCGACTAATCCGATCGACTAACTCTGTACGGTTAACTAGGCAGGTAGGTAGGCAAGCCGTCCGCAGAGGAGCGTCATGGGGTGTGTGTGTGTGTGTGTGTGTGCCGAACATCGGGGGGGATAAGGAAACGATAATAGAAAATTTAACGCGATTTAATGAAATATAATACAATCATAATATTTAGGTGAAATAGAATATATTATTCATATTGCAAATCGTACTTACACCACTTGCGCAGGAAACTGCTGGTGAGCTTGGTGCACAGCTTGCCCTTTTTGTTGTGCATCTCGACGGCGGCGGTCGGTCGGTCGGCGTGTACGTGTTCGTGTGTGGACTCGCGGGCTGCTACTGCGGGCTGGCGTGCGTGTCGGTCGACTTATCGACGAGAGTGTTCACCGCGAGAACATCAATCCCACGACGACGAAGAATTACGGTGTATGGGGCGCACCGCGAGGCGGCGGGCTTTCGGCGGACCGCGATTTACGGACGATATTACCGTTGTTGTTATTGTTGTTGTTGTTGTTGTTGTTGTTGTTGTTGTTGTATTGACGGTTGTGCGGCGTGCGATAGGAATAAAACGTTACGCGGCGGTGGCGGCGCCAAAGGAGAGAGAGCTGCTGCTGTTGCGGCGTTGAAAGTGCACGACGAAGAATTTACTATAACGCGATCCGTACGACGAGCGCGCAGGGGAACTGCCGTGTGCAGTAGGCACGTCGCAGTCGACGGTGCTGTGTGTCGCGCGCGAAATGCAAAACGGTTTCGTTTGGCGTTCGTCTGACTGTATCGGCAATAATATTATTATAATTGTGTTTGGTGTGGTCGGTCCGCGCGCTGTTCTGCGCTGCGGTATATGTGGTGGTCGGGCGGCGGGTCGCGATAACAGACTGACTGACTCGACTTGACCGACGGACTACAGCGGCGGCGGCGGCGGCGGATGGCTCTCGCGGCGCGCGCGACCTCACTCCCTCCCTCGCCAATGGCCGACGCGCTCTCACCGCCACGACCGCCGCGACCGCTCTACTCGCGCACCACAAGAATATATAATTTACAAGACGAAGAATAAGAAGAAGAAGAAGAATAAGAAGGTTACGTCGTCGCGGCGGCGATGGTGACACGTCCATAACGTACCAGTTACACACACACACACACATACACACACACACATGCACACAGGTCCGGTCGTCTTCACTCGTTATAGGTCGAACGCAATAAGACAATTATTGAGAAACGTATACTTAAGTGCCCCGGCGTATAGGCATCTATAAAACAATGTACTCTAGTAGAATATTGTATATGTGCACTTTGCCGGTCATCAAGACGGTTAACGACTTTGAATAATTTAATGTAAAATACCTATGAGAACACGATGGTGGACTGTTAGGTATATGATATAGTTCGTCCCAAAAGTCCCGTATTTCGACGACTGTCTTGCTCGGCAAATGATGTGCGACTTTTGCGATAGCGATCCGTAAGAAAATTACAGTTGATAAAAAAAGAAAAAAACTTCACGCAATCTAGTTTTTGAAATGTTCGAAATAGCTATTATTTATCTAAATTTTTTTTTTTTTTTTTTAAAGTAAATTATTATAAAAACCAGAGAATTTACAATATCCGGTCAAGTTTTTGTTTTTTTTTTTCATCAGAATCATAGTTTAATTTAGTTAAAATAAAGAAGTAAGTAGTCTAATAACATAGTCAGTTGATGGTGGAAAATTACACGAAAATTAAGTTTCGTCGAAAGTTACGCTATATTCTAATAAGTAGATTTATTTTTACAGACTATTATCAATACGGAAATCCGGATTACAAATAATACGAATTACGATTGATTGAACACATATAAGTACTATCAGTTAAAATACTTGGCCAACATGACTATATTGTTTTTGTAAAAATCAAAAACTTTACCTGTTCTATTTTGACCGACTTTTCTTTATTTGGATTTTTGATATACCTACATATTTTTTATTATTTACATTTTACGTCATTGAATGTGAATTTTCTTATAGATAGCTGTTTAAATACCTTTTGATATACATGGTTATATGTGTCCGCATGGTTTTATGTAAAATAATGACCTTGTTTTTCCGATGAACCTAACCTTGTGATTGGGGGACATTTAAGGGTAAAAAACTGATAGAAAACTTGATTAAAACCCACGAAATCGAGGAGAGCCGATTAAAGATTCTTCACTTGATCAAATACCAGTGACGGTTGACTGTATTTCTACAGCTGCAGTAAATATTTTCATCCTATAATAATATTCGACCATACCGCCGTAACTTATAACCAGATGGTTGAATCCAAATTGTTCTCGGATTCGTTTTTATTATTGTTATCATCGATGTATATTATGATGATCGCGATCGGTTGAAATACTGACCGTTTTGTTGTGGCGTTATTGTAGCGCGAAGGCGAAATGATCGATAGCAGCAGTGCATGTACGGATTCCAAATAATAAGCTGGCGAAGGCGCCTCGCCTTCAACTAGACCTTGTGTATATTTCGTGTATACGCATGCAAACATAAAGTGTTGACGGAAAATCAAATATACCACTAATCAACTTGACGAAAAATTATTAATATTTTGTAATATTATAATACATTACTTTGCAGTATTCTTACCGCGCGTTTATGCGTTCCATTTACTAACTAGGAAGTCAATTAATTCTGCATGCTTCAGTAACGTGCGTATACACATTTTTAAGTAGCATTAAAAATTTAACTAGATTTGTCAAATTGAAGTAATTCTTGATCTGAGATTAAAAAAATGCATGTAATACACAGTTCAATGCGCATTAATATTTTTTGGCTGGTATTTTAAATTCTGAAGTTCCATATTACAATATGACAATTATGTAATATCATGGAATAAAATATTTAGTTAAACATAAAAAACTTTCACATCGGTAATATTATTTCATAGTTAATTCTAATATGTTTAAATCAAAAGTCTAATTCACATTAACTAACGCGTACAAACTTGGTAAAAAATATGAGTGTATCATTTTGAATAAAACGGATTAAAATTGTTTCGTGTAATCCGCCTCGTGAAAAATAAATCAATCTATATTCGCTATTGGACAGTAAAAGTGAAAATCAATACTAAAGGACATCAATATTTGCACATAATAATCATTAATAACATATTGTAGTAAATGTGCCTGTACCGGGTGTAACTATATAATATACGTTCGTTAAAATACGATTATACGTTGTACATTTTTACGTAGCAGATCTAGTGGAGTACTATTATTAGGTAACGCAATAAAATAGAACTGCAAAATGATACGGTGGAGAACGACAGACGTAAATAAAAAATCAAAAAAAAAGTAAGAAATATTAAAATATTATTATTATTATTCTTGTTATACAACATGGCTGATGTATGCACACGTATTATAATGGTTTGGCGACGGGTGAGAGGACGACCGCGCCGAGGACGTCGTCGTCGGCAGTGGCGAAAGTGATTCGAAACCGCGAATGCATATTATACACGTGCACCAACTACTATAATCATTAATCATTAACAACGGAAATAATAACATTTTTAATATAATAATAATATTACTAAAAAAAATGTAAAACCATACGACCGTCGGACCAAAACAGTGTATTATTATGTAATAATTATATATATATATATATAGGTGGTGTAGTGTATGCAAACGAAAAAAAATCTATTCACCGACAATCAGACGACAACGGTAGAATATGAAAGTAAATTAAAAAAAAAAAAAAATTGTAAATAGTGGTAAAAATATTTATTTATTGTTCTTTTCTATTTTGTCAGTTTTACCTCAGCATTGTTTTTTTTTATACCTGCAATAAGCTAAGAATGGTATTAATTAAATTAAACGGATAGTGACCATTATATACATTTAAATTCGAGGTTTGATGAAATTTATGTTTGATTAAATTCGAAATAAAATAAAATACATGTTTGGTAATTGCAGTTACTCATAACTCATAAGTCATGATATATTATATAGTATTTAGATTTTTTTTTTTTTTGAGATAAACGATTTTTATGAATTTTCAAGGATAGTTAGTATACATAAATATGCATATAAAATGTGATGTGATTAACGTAATGGTAAGGCAAGGTAAAAGTAATTATTGTATAAAATAATACTAAAATATTATTTCAGGTATTAAAATATCAGTACCTCAAGTTACACGTCATTTATTATTAGGCATACGTTCCTAATAAAAAAATCAATAAAAAGAACTTTATCAAAGAGTTACATACACAATCATTTAAAATTTATAATTTTTAAAGTTATTCCTAGGTTTTCATGAGATTTATATTTGTACGAGTAGGTTCCTATAATAAGAATGGTAAGCATAAATGCTATAATTTATACAAGTTCTTAAAAACTGTATTTTAGAAAAAAAAAATTTATAAAATATATGCTTCCAAGGAATAAGAATTGTTTTCTAAAATTGCATAATTAATAAAGTAATGTATACATTTTTATAAATATATAACTTTTTTTTTTTTTTTTTTTTTAAAGTCCAAGAAAATATGATTCACTATAGTTTGAAAGTGAGTAAGTTAGTATAGTTAATAGATATTATGTATTCTATTTTGCAAAGTACTAAAAAATTGTGATAAATATATTATAGGTAGGTACATTCTACATATAGGCAGGTACTTACGCAGAATTCTAATTTATTTTAAATTAATATTATTTGTAATATTTAAATTATTAAATCATTTTCCTTTAAAAGCAAATCATTTTTTAAAATTCTTCTTATTTAAAAGTTTAATCGATAATCATTTTAATCTTAATGATGTTATATTACGTTAATTGTATTAATTAAATTTGTTTGATAAATGTAAAACAATTTATATGAACCCTTTATGGGTTACAATGAAGTTGACATGTTTTAGCATATGAAATTTGAATTAAACAATGTTCACATTACTAATTGGTTAATTATTTTATAATTCGTAGTAAATTCTATGAAGGCGATTATAGGATATAGCCATGTAGGTCATAATAAAAATATTGATAGAAGTGTATTGAATTTTCCGTTTTCGTAATGACCTCAGTGATAAACGAAAAAAATACTAAAAATTAAATAAATTAAGTAAATAAACATACGAATACCATTCCCATCACGTAAAATAAAAAAGTAAAACACACATTGAAAATAATTATAACGACTATAATGCCAAGGAGAAACACATCTTGTTTATAACACAATTGGGTAAACGAATTGATTATAGGTTTATTATAATTTATTATTATAATTATTATGAAATGATAAAACATATATAAATAGTAACAGAACACGAGAAAGTGGTCAGCTCCCCAATTACTATTTACATGGTCCAAGGATGTAAAAACAATTCCATATTTTATTTAATGTAATAATTAAATTATTATTACATATTATAATTCTGTGTTTGTATGCCTACTATTAATATTATTATCATAGTTATTAAAATATGAGATGTTTTTAAATTCAGAGAGCGTGCTCTTGGTATTACAACAGGACGCTATAAGCAATACTATAATATGTCGAAATAGTTATAGATGATAAGTGCCAAAAGGTAAATGCCAGAAATCTCTTACCAGTGCACTATAATAAATCAATAAATAGTTTGCATACACGTCACATGGCTAGAAAGGTATTCACTATACGTTTCTCGTGAGTATTAAAAATAATAATATTATTGAAACCTACTGAAAGAGAATAGTGTTATTTCATTATTTGTATATTTTAAAATATTATTAATTAAACACAAATCAACCAAGGAGTGTATTAAATATTATACAATCCGCTAAAAGAAAATTGCATATAAACAATCGTATTTTATTGCACTGGTTTAATATAGTGTGGTGCCTCACGTATTGCATAAAGGTGACTCGTATTCGTAAATAAAAAAAAAAAATCCACACACACACCAATTAAAAACTGCTTGTGCATAAAACAATTAAATAAAAGTTTAAAAAAATCTTTTGATATACAGGTTTATAATTTACTTCTACTGCACAATATTATTTATTATAATATAGGCACCGCGTGTTTTATTATTACCATTATTACCAATCTGTGTACGAATGCGAGTACCTATCGTGTGTATGCGTACACTGTAATAAAACATATTATAATATTATGGTGGACGAACAGTGTCCATGGCCATTGACGGCTAAATAATAATTACAATAACGAAATAAATAATAACCACTATGTATTGGCTATATCATATATATCTGTTCACTGTGTATATGCAGATAATACGCGTGCGAATGTAAATTAGTAATTATAGGTATACGTATAGGCACTCTCACATGCGGCAATAATGATCAAATGCAATAAAATTCAAATTACTTTTAATGTACGGCGACGATAATTGTTGTAATTAGCGTACTTGTGGCCAATATAATATAATATATATATATTTCTCATCATCGTCGTCATCGTCGTCGTATATACGCATATCATTGCGCCTGTATATTTTATATACATTGTAATTTATAATATTTTATCTATTCCCATATATTATATGTTATATTGGACAATGGACATATTGTAATATTAATAATGCGCGGATGATGCCGGTCCACAGCCGCCGGTTTTTGAAAAAAAATTTTTTTTTGTTGTTGTTTATCATTACGATACTGTTTAGTAAGTCCGAAAATATAAAATCTTAATTTTAAAAACGTTTGAAACGAAGTGCGACGGAGTCGAAACTATATGTATGTTGTGGCGCACCGTTCTAATAAGCGATTAACGCGCGGCCACTATAGCCTTATAATAATACGTATAAATAATAAGGTGTGTGTGTTTGCAGGCAATTAGCAGCGACGCGATTAGCGCGTAAATGTATTTGAATGACTGTGGCAAAAATTTTTTTTTCAAATTAAAATCAAAGAAAACGCGTAAGTGCGTCTATTATTCGTAATTAACACGTTTACAGTATTTGTCGCCATGTCATCGTCGTCGTCAAATAACAGACGCTCGCCCGCGCGTTCGTATATTGTATTGCGTGTATGTGAGCGCGCGAGTGTGTGTGCGGTGTGTGCGTGTGAATGAGCGAGCGCGATGGGATTTTGTTTCTTTTTTCTTTTTTTTTCTTTCCGTTACTGACGAGTGACGACTATACGAATAATTCGATTATCGTTTGTTTGGATAAATCTATATTACATATTATACGCTTTAGTATCAATTCGTTTTACACTTATAGAACTGTATACGTTTTTACTTTGTTGGACGGCCAACATTTTAAAATATCTATACACACAAAAAAAAATGTTTGCCTCGCTTTTCTTGAAAAAAAAACATTGATATTATAGTTTTGTAAAAAATAACATATCAAAAAAGTTGTTTTGGTTTTTACGGATTGATAAATGTTTTTTTCGAGTGTTTGAACTATGAAGACACTTAATTATATTGTAGCATAACATAATATAATTCTCCGTTCTTTGATATCGAGGGCGGTTTATGGTAGTAAAAGGATTTAGCTTATATTTCGGGAAATAAAAAGAAAGATTAAATTAGATAAGTATTATTTTTAAAACCATGAGTTTTTTTTTTTTGATTAATTTTTAAATTTTAGATATATTATCACTTAAGAAAAAAATGCTTCAATTTTCAACTTTGAGTGTATATGCTGATGTAGCTATCAGGATATAGTTATTGCTTTAAGAAGTCAAAAGTAAAATATTTCTAAAATAATCAGAACAAATAAATGAAAAATAAGTTACTAAAATAATAGAAATATTTACTTAACATGAGTTTTTGACAAAATTGATTTTGTTAGATTACTATAATTCCAAAATGAAAAACTATAGACATGAAATTTTAAACAAAAATGTATGTTATATACATATAATGAAATATGATGTATGATCATACATAATGACACATGATGTAATATATAAAATATTTTGGTTCTTGTTAAGATATTTATAGACATTCTAAAATGTCTACTTTTTAGATTATAAGGGATGAATGTATTAACAATAATTTATTTCGGCCAAGGTAATATTTAAAAATTTGTTGACTGATTTTTTATAATAGAAAAATAATTTTGGCGCTGTTCATTATTGAAAAATTCTTCTAATCGGTGATACAGGAAAAATTAATTAGAACTCTTAGCACGTATAATTTTCTCTTAAAATAATAAATTATAGTAGTTATAAAATAATGTATAAAATAAAATTGAAAACAAAATCAATATAAGTGTATAAATTTAATATTAGTTGTAAATACATTAAACTTATAGACTTATCGATAACCACTTATAATACTATATAATTTATAGATATTTTTAAAGTAACGTATATAATCATTTTTCAATAATTTTTTAAGTACATACATTGATTTAATACATAAAATATTGGCATGCTATAATTTTATGAACAAAAGGTATTATTAGATTTTGATCTTGACATGTGTTATAACTATTATGTTTATGTTAAATAATTTTGTTATAAATATTGAATGGATTAACAGAAGTTTCATGTTTAATTATTACTCAAATGGATAGGTTCTTAATTTTTATAATATTTTTATGTGCACTACTATAAATAATTTATTATTTAAGAAGACGTCACACCCGCATCCGTTGTCTCCATCTTACAAATATACATTATGGCGAATTTTCGTTCATAAAAATCCATTTTATATTGTTAGGTTTAATATTAGAGTAAATTTACCTATTATCAAACTTAAAAGTAAGAATACTATCGAGGGAATCTAATAGAATTTTATTTATATTATATAATATTAAAGTGAGTTATTGAAATTTTAAAGCTGTAATATTTTATATACCTTTAATTTGGTTTAAAATGATAATATCTCATAATTATTATTGCTTTATCGTCTGTATATAAGAAAATGTCACTCTGTTTCGGGTAGGTATACGATCTATTTTAATTAAATATATAATTATATTTAAAATTGGTGATTCTATGTATTGTATTTAGAGGGATATTGTTTTACAGCGATATATTTTAATTTTATTTTTTTTGTCATCATTTTTGGATCAGTAAAAATGTTTAGAATTTGAACCTCAATTATCTTTTTTCTAGTTGGTTAAGTGATAGTTAATACAGTTTTTACTTACATGTCCTAGGTAAAATAAAAAATTTCACAATATTTTTTTTATAATTGTGGGAAAAAAGTAAGAAAATGTATTTTATACACAAACCCAATTCTAAAACGATTAAACACAGACGCTAAATATTTATAATTTTAACTTAACAATTATAAATATTATATTCCTTATAAGTATTTTATACTAAACCTATTTAAAAACTATTTTTTTTATAGACATTTTGAAGTTTAAATTTGTACGAAATTAGATTTAAACAAAGAAGAACGATTCTAGTTATTTTGTTGAAACTTGTAATTATAATAGCATGTGATATGCTGACACATTTTAAATTAAATAAATAAAAAAAAAATATATTTTGTTGCAACATACAAATATTTGTGGGGTTTTTAAACTTTTACGTATTATTATATTATTTATATTTTATAAACAAAAAAAAATGTAAATTATTTTATGATATGATATTGTCTATTTTTTAAGTAAGTTAAGCCTCAAAGATAACATAATATTATAGATTTATAGATACAATAGTTTATAATAATTAGTACTATGATACACGATGGTTTTTGGCAAAAATAAGTTCAACATACTTATCTATAATATTGCTAGAATAAAAATAAAGTATTATTAAAGTAGTATTCGAGTAAGTATAAATAAATTATAAAATATCATTAAAAATAGAGGTTGACACATGCAGTGACACATCGTTTCCGCTCAGAATCGTTTTTTATGCAATGACTTATCATTAAATTATATATCTGTATACACTCGAAACCTATTATATATACAGCTGTATGGCTTTCCCGGAATCCTGGTTCAATATCTATGTAATATTCCATAGGCATTTTTAATCATAGTGATCGATAGTAGTTTTCTCAACATATTTTATAAAATGTATTTAAAAAAAAAAAACAATAACAAGTGGTTGCCGTTTACGCAAGCAGTTCATTAAAAACGAAGAGTTGTTTCAGTCAAAATATTTACCAATTTACCAACCTAACGACGTGTTTAATACGATGAAAATATTTAAAATACACAAGAAGTCGTTTCGGGCAACCCTATTGTAACCTCAAGTGTTTGCGTGAGATCATATTATTTGTGCAGTCTTAAATCTTCTTAAAAAATCGTTGATTTTGGCTGTTTTATAATTGATTCTAGTTTACGTACGTGCGCTATACGTAATGTTATTAGCAGTGTTGTTGTAGACTAGTGTGTTTATGTTCTAAAAAAATATTCACAGGAATATATTCTAAGAACTAGCAATAAATGAAACTAGTCGTTAAAAAAAACTATGCATACGTATGTATATAATATATTATAAATGACTAGATGTTGTTGTTTGGGAATATTCTATAAATATTTTATGCTGAAATCGATAATTTTATACGACTAGTCTTAACGTAATATTCACAATAATAATCTAACTAGGGATTCAATGAAATGTTATCATAGAAAAACAATTAATGCGGTTAATTCTTAGTTTAGGATTCTAGTCGGTAATTTATACCTTACACGCCATTATTAGGGTATATTTTCAAGACGTACTGACCGAGGGTGGTAAAAAAGTGGAGTGGTATTGAGTAGGATATATCCACTATAACCGCATGTTTTTCAATTTCATAATATTATAATATATTTTTTTCTTTTTTTATTATTATCTTATTAATTGTCATATAAATATAAATATATGAATTTTTTAAATTGTACAGTTTAATTTTTGTAACACGGTGGAACTAATAGTATTAACCTATAAGTATAATAATACACTAATACAGATACTTAATTAATATTTAAAACTATTAATAATTAATTAGGACATATATATATATATATAATTGACTAATAAAATCACGTAGTAATATTTAGATTTAAGTGAACTTATTGATTGAAGTTATGACATTATTTTAAGCATAGTATGAACACTTTTAGCCGAAGCTTTTATTTCATATATACATTACGGTAAAAGTACGAATACTGGTTAAACCTAAAATTTACTGATAAATCCTAGGTTTCGCCGACTACTGTTGGTAAATGTCCGAATTTCGGACAATTGATTTTGGTAAAAACTAGGATACACAACATCGTTTGGTCAAACCCCGAATGATTTTTGTAGTTCGGACTTTTACAAACGAGATTTGGTAAATCTTAGGATAAACAATCAGTGTTAGTAAAAGTCCAAACATTTTTACCAAAGTTATTAATTACTATTATTATTTAAGTATATTAGGTACGTACTACATCAATAACTAATATATTAATTAGTATATTATTTTATTATAATTATTATTATTAAGTACTAATGCAAAAATTGACATTAAATGTACTAGGTACATTTATTACTAGTATATTATTTTTATTATAATTAAATTAATTGTATTATTAAATTATTTATTTGTGCAGGCTTGACTACTGTGACATTTCGAGTTGTACAATAAATTTTTGGATCGGCATTTACATCTGTTTGTTATACATTTTTTCAAACAATTACACCTTATTAGTCCTTGTCCACCAGTCAAAGACAGTTGCGATACTGCTTGTCGAATATCAATTTTATTATCTGGTAAATGTCCAAAATTCGAACATTTACCAACAGTAGCCGGCGAAACCTAGGATTTACCGGTAAATTCTAGGTTTAACCGGGATTCGTACTTTTACCGTAACATATACATATTTTTAAATTTAGATGTTGTTCTGTGTAACTTTTGATGAACTATGATGCAATGGCATCAATACCAATATATCTTAGTACTTTATTTTTAGAAATTTGAATCTTAATACAATTTAGATGTGATATTAATGTGCTCCTCACTCATCGTATCAACCACTATTGTTTTACTTAAAACTAGAAACTCTTAAAAATCGAAATATACTCAAAATGACCTATAAATAGATTAATACAACTTGTAAATGATTTAAATATGTTTAAATACTTTCCTGTGTTTCACTAAATGATTTTAATTATTACCTAAATAATTTTTTGGCTGTATATAAATATCATGTATTATAATATTTTCAACCAATTAATTTTTTCTTTGTTCTCGTCTAAGTTTCTTTTAATTAGAGTACCTTGTTTACGCTAGCTCAGGTTTATTTAATAAAATAATAAAACTTAATTAGTATTATTTTAACTTTTATTCGCTAGTTCACCTATCGAGCGGCTACTATGCGTACTTACATAGGTACGGTTTTACTCCTACTGAACAACGGCTGATCACTTGTCACCGATGACCGCTGTATTGGACGTATCTTATCTGGCAATAAATTACATTGTACACTTTACAGGTAATCTTTATAACATTTCCCAATTATATAGGTACAAATATCTCGTGTACACAACATACCTGATAGAAGTGCTGAAATTTTTTTGAAATGTTCTATTTCCATTTCAACAATTTGTAATGGAATTTTTTCTCTGACATTTCGAACAAAGTTATACTAATCAATAGGTATAGATATTTCGCAATCCGATAGTTTTTTGGCTTTTTATATTCTTGAATGATCACAGTCACACTCTAAATGAGTATGACCTGGAACAAGAAATTTCTGGTTTATTATTTGTAGATTTGGATGTTTCTGAATTGCCAACATAAATATTATAGCGACATTAATGTTACAAAATATTAAAATATAAACTCTAATATTTACCAATTATTGAATTATTAAATGGTTTATAGCTATCTTCTGGATCAACATAATCGATTAATGATTATGAATTGAGCCTGAAAAAAAGTTTTATAATAATAAATTAAAATTACTTATATTTCTTAATTTTATTCAAACAACGATAGGTTTTTCAGGTCGTTAGGATAAACATTTTCTGAGTAACATATTATTTCTTGTCCAGCCGATTTATTCTGACTACTAACTCTTGACCATTCTTCACGGGTTCCTACAAATATTTGATTTCAGCAGAAGCTGCTAATTCTTCAGTTGACTTTCTAGTCAATTTAGGCCAAAATATATTTTTCCTACTTGAAATAAGAGTCCATCAGACGTTTTAGACAGCTCTTCTGGTTCGAATGAATCGAATTCGATGATGGGTTTAATTGGGGGGGGGCGTAGGGAGTTTATAATTAATAACGTGTACATTACCTATTAATTTAAAAATACAAAATAATATAATAATAAATAATTAGATAAAAATATTTGAAACAACTTTATAAGCAATATACTATTTAAATTTGATGTAAAAGGAACTGACTTCTTTGGTAACATAGTACGGAAGTTATAGCGATTTTAGGCAATCGCTATAACAAATAATAATAGCCTTAATTTTTACAAAACAAAGAATATAATATCATTTTATGTAATTATAGCAATTTAATAGAATTGCCTTCGAATGCATGATTAACATTATAATTTTTGTTTTCATCAGAACATGTAACATTTTGATAAGGTCCTTGTAAAGGTAAATCATCATTTTTAAATACATCAGTATACATTTCTTTTAAATCTATGAGCAAAATCCTAAATATTTATTTTTTTTTAAACAATAGTACCTATACATTTTTTATACTATGGTTATACATAATATTAATTATTCAAACTAAAAATAATAATATAAATAACCAATATAATTATGAACATTAAATATTTTATACTATTTATCATAATTATTTGTGTTATTTTTAGGAACTATATCTGTCTTTTGTACACAACTTAATCCCTAAAACAAATTGTTTCATGTTAATTTAGATTTTAATAGAAACAGGTATCCATAACCTCAAGATAATATTATAAAAAAAGATAGAGGAGCTTCAGCACCTTCAGTTTTTTCATTGAAATTACACCCCTGGTGACGTCACATACGTTAGCAATGGTTATCAAAATTTAATTTTGGATCCAAATAAAAGTAAATACTCATGTAAAATGTGTGAAAAAGTAATAGACATTTTTAAAGTATTAGACCCTATCGCTAAAAGACGTTTATGGAACTTTAATGAAACATATTAGCTATATTTTAAAAGTTGTTAAAATCATGTTTTATTATTTATTAATTTTTTTTTATTATGTTTTCTTGATTGTTAAAGATATTATTATTAAAAAGGACTTTTAAAACTCCTTTGGTAATTTTATGTTTAACCTAACTCTTAACCATATAGAACAATACAATGGTTATACTTTATTTTGTGTGAGGATTTATTTAAATTATCGTTGTCTCGCAGGTCTAAGTTAGGAAAAATCGGGGGGAAGGGTTGGAGTCTGGACCTCCATAGTTAAGGTATTGCCTTCCCTACCAAGAAGACCTGTGCACGCTTATGTTATTTGTACTGTCGTATTATACTCGTATTTAAGATTGATCTGTAATGTAATAACAAAATATTATGTAAATCCTAGACGTATGTCTATAATAATTGTAACTAGGTTCGCCCGTTTAAATAAATAAATTAATTAAAAGTTTAGCTGAGAAATTACCACAAATACCTACAATGAGCGTATTTCATAGTCAAGGTGTTATATTGATTATATAATAACTAGTAATACATATATTTTATAAATTAATTACCTAAATATTTATAAAAAAAATAATATTTTTTTATTTATAATCAGTGAAAACAATTCATATTTTTCGATATCAAAATAAATGTATTTTATTGATAAAAAAAAAACAATTTACTTGATAATTGTATAATGTTTTTTTATTAAGTTGTAATGTTGTATCATAATAATATGAAACCTTTATAAGTCTAAGTATACATCCTCTGTGCGTGGATTAAGTATAATATTAATCGACTGCCGTAACATAATGAATCAGCTTGCCTAGTACTAATAATTGTACTGAAAATTGATACAGTTCTAAAATTTAGAATTCATAATTTACATCAATTGTTGTATAACATTAACATTTTTCACAGTCAAATATTTCATACAAATTTATTTTATCATTTTCATTGTCATTTGTACTATTAAATACCGTCTAAGTGTTGTGTATATTATATATCTAAAAAAGCAATCGCATCACCCTTCTTCCTAAGATAAAAAAATAATTTATCCACCACTAAAATTGACGAATATTTAATATCAATAACGTTGATCTCATCAATATATGCATTGCATTTTTAAACAATGTAATCAGGGACAAGAATGGATAGAAAATAGGAGAAGTTTCCTGAGTAAAAAAAAAAAATGTAAACCTCTGTAGTTCTAAATTCTAAATTTTGCAGAAGATATTATGTTCTATTTATGAAAATTATAATATACCATATAATTATTTAATATGGAATTATATAATTATAGCACTAGATGACACGCAATACTAATATTTAATTTAAAATTGTTACAGACATTCACAATTCACATTAAAACTGATTATTGGGTAATGAGAATCTCAATTATCCTTCATACCATAGAGAGCATATTATTATTCTACTTATAGGTTATAAACTGAAATTATTTCGAAAGTAATCAAAATGTATCAATTTAGTATATGTATTAGTCAATTTACTATTTTATTTTATAATTTACTATTTATTATTAGATTAAAAAAAAAACGCAGCAACTAAAAACAAAATATTATATTCAATAAATAATAATACTTTTTATATATTATATTGTTTTCATATCGGGTTAATTCAGTTTTATATAAATTACTCTCGTATATTTTGACGTGTTAAAATTAAATCAAGTTACACAACTGTTACAACATGGCACACGATATACAAATCCATCTATCAATCGTTTGTTAAAATTATTAATATAATAGTGGTACCTGTACATACCTGACTAAGAATTATTACCAATTACTATATCTTATACAATGTATAAATAATAACAGTATACTTACGAGTATATTTATATTATATAGTTCTGATATAGAACGCATATAAAACTATAATATTATGATGATATAATGATATAAAATTATGAGTAGCCAACTATTAAAAAAACATTATCTCAATCACAGTAATACATACCCTTGACACGTAAGTTAGGTGATAATAACTGTCCCATTTATTTATTCACAGTTCGTACCTCTACTACAATACGTCTATACTTACAATAAACACCCATCTTTCACGTGTTTGCATTTTGATTTTTTAAGTTGAGTTTTAAAAATTCTGAATTTACAGTGTAAAAATAAAGGATGATCATATTATAATAATCATATGAATGTTTTTAATTCGAGTCACCGGAATAACTACGAAATCAAAATAGGAAACAACAAAACAGCGATGACAAAACAATTGAACATACAATTTAAAACATAATATAATGATATTGAATGTTCGAAATTACTAAAATGTTTTATCATATAGAATATTCTAGTTAAAAATACAACTATATTGGATATTTATTAATTATTACAAGAAAAAAAAAATACTAATATTTAAATATTAAGTCTATTAGAATAATCTATAAGTAATGATGATTGACGAACCAATACTCGGATTTAGTGTATATTTTAAATATCAATACTTCTCTTGAGGTACCTAAATCCTATTTTTCTTAATGCCGTTAATTTCATATTAATTATTAAGTAACAACAAATTGTATTATTTACTTGTTTATACATTTCAAGTATTTTTAAATCACCCAAAATTGATTATTCGGTTGAAGAGCATTCGTCATGCCGTTGAAATACTTAATAATTATAATACATTACTGAATAATTCATTTTAAATTAGATACACTCGTAAGTATACTTTGAATAATATATAAACTACGTATTTAAATACTTAAATAATAATATTTTTTATAGCATCGTTAATTACTGCAATATTAATAATAATTTATTTAGATTTTGTAGAAAATAGTTATGGCATTTTTTCCAATTATTCGAGTAATATTTTGATACATAAATTTTTAAAACGTTTAGTATTTATTAGACTAAAACACTTTTCTATTTATGCAAATTTCCAGTATTACATAAATTCTTTGATAATCTGCTTTATAAGCTCGTAATTATTGCATTATTTTTACGAGTGGTTAATTTTTTTGAAAAATAAAATAAATGAGTAGGTAGTCTATATTTTCTATGCTATTTTTGATTAATGTGAATCGAGTGTACCTCCTCGTTGATTGTGATTGAATTCAATGATAAATCATTGTATATTTGTATACGATAACAAATCTGAGCATAAACTCTCTATCGCACTAAAGGAGTGAAGAATTTATGTATATAAGTACTGTTATTATTTAATTAATTAAATTTTAATTATGTGCACTAAATATTAATATACATAGTACCCTGTAGAATCATTTTCTCATGAAGATTATTGTTTTAATTACATTAAAATGACCTTATTTCTCGTTTAAATACCTAAAATCATAATTTAAACTTGAAATCGTCTTGTTAAAAAAAAAAATGTTTTTAGATATGTATTTTTGATATTTTTAAATTATCGTGCAAATCATTTGTGAAGAATCTATTATTGATTTTTCAAAATGTTTAACGTAGCTTAACATTTTTTATAAGCACTTACGAAAAAAAACAATAATTTCAATTGCCTACAAATAGTTAAAAACAAGTTTAAATAATTTGAAAATATCGTGTAATAATTTAAAGAATAATAAAATATTTTAAGTTTCTACGATTAGCATGATATATACGTAGTTTTAGCATTATAAGCAATTATATTATTAAATATTTTTTTAAATACATTTTTTACTTCAAAATAATTTGATAACTTTCGTGATTTTTAATAATTTTTAAAATAAAAAACCGTGCTTTTATATTTTCGATATTAAAATTAACTATTAATTATTAAAAATTTGATACATAGTAAAAACTAATAAATAAATCATTCCAACTAAATATCATACAACTGATAAAATAATATGGAACATGTTTTCATGGTCTTCTAGTTTTTATTTAAACCCATATTAATTATTACGTTCGGTGAATTGACGTCACATTTTTTGACAATTTGCGGTAGAATCGTAGATATTTAAACATTATGTACAATTGATTATACTTGAGAATTATTATTTATTAATAATTATATTAATATACCACATACAATAGCTGACAAAAATATTGGCACTTGAAAGAAATTGCACAGTGCATGTGCGTTGATTGTTTGTCTATAGCTAACAGCCAATAATATTCTATACTCGTTTATATAGTGTATTCTGTCGTGCTATAATGTGGCCCTAGTAAATAAGTCGTGACAAATTATAACTGATAAATCAATGCATGTGTATTCGTAATTAGTTCTCCGCAAAACTGATGGTAATATCTATCTATATGTAATATTATACGTCATTTACTACTTAATATCATAGGTATTTGTGATTTTTAATGCTCATAAAAATAATTGTGAGTAAAAACTTTTGTCATTTATCGAATATAATACAACGCATGGGTGACCTTGTGTATTAACATTTTAGTATTTAATAGTTTAGTACTTAAAACTATGATGTTTATCAGAACATATCAAAAAATGTAATAAGCGTGAAATGAATAAATTTCATAGTAATTCAACCTCAACACACATTATACCCATAGCCCATAGGTTAGTTTATACACATTGAGAATTTTAAAAGTTCTCGGAAAAATCTGTTTAGAAAATGTTAATTAATTTAATCCATTGCAGAAAAATTATTGATGCAGTTTACACTGTACCTAAAAACTAAAGAGTGGTATACATTCTGTAATTAACGACAATACTCGTATGTAGGTATTCTTTTTTATAAATATATATCGCATTGCCCTAACAAAGTTAGTTCATAGTGCACCATATTCATCAAAATGTTGTTTAATTTCGTAAATAATTTATAATATTTTACTATATTGTATAAAAATACAGGGAAATATTTTTTTTACCTAAGGTTTTTAAAGGACATAATTTTAATCTAACTAAACGCACATATTACACACATTACATCACATTATACAATATATATACATATACGTACAAAGTTAACAACTAATCGTTAAAATATACAAACAAATCAAGTTTAACAGGTTGAAGTATCTTAAATCTGAAATCCTAGTCGGATAAAAAGAATTCAGCATACATATCTGCATCTATATTTAATATAATATAGTTGATATACTATCAAATATATTAAATACACATATCAAAAATGTTTCGTGTATTTTTTTGGAGAAAGATTTCCTGAAATAATGTTTACCACTCTACTACAATACCGGTGAAATCTAACCGAATAAATTAATATTTTCTCGAGTTCTTATGAGCATCGTTATGATATTACACATAGGTACACTTAGAATTTTAACTATATTTCCTCCAAACACTATAATTTATTATTGCGGAGAATTCCAAAAACCCAAATACAGTAACTAAAGCCGTATAGGCAAGTTTCACGGTTAGCTACTGTAGTGTATATAGTAGTACGGTAATTGTACTATACCTAGCTATTTTTCTACTGTATGTGTTACCACTTTCCGCGGTATATTACAAACATCATAGTAATCTACATGGGAGATAATATAATTTTTTGAAAATAAACGCTATCTAAAAAAAACACACACACACACACACACACTGTCAATGTCACTGTAAATTCTGCGTACATAATATTATTCGCAGTATTATATATATATATATCTAAAATCGCAATCGCAATCGTCCTCCACACACACACACATGCTCGCGCTTATTACAATACATTTGGAGTTGCGTATTACATAAAATGTATGATAACAATACAACATCGACACACAAACACACATAGGTACGGCGGGTTTATTGGTTTCGGTTGCAAACATAGTCGTCGGGCGATCGCGCGCGTATTGTACACTTCAATATTATGGGCTACCGCGGACGGGCGCATACGCGGAGAATATTATGTGCGCGGCGGCGGCGCAGCCCCTCGGGCGACGGCAATCGCGGCGCGATGATGACACGGCGGCGGCGACGACAATAACATTATAATAGTACGTACGACATAATGTAACGATAATAATAATAATGGTATGATATTATTGTGCTATCATCGCCATCGTCGATTCATCATCGCAATAACATATTATAATATACACTATACCTATCCGCCGTCGTCGCGTGTAATACGCGCGTACCTATACGGCCGGACAAACGGCCTCCGCCAGCGCGACCGTGATCGGAATTCGCGAACGCGCGTTTCTGTATTGTGTGTGTGTGTGTGTGTGTGTGTGTGCATATACGATACGTAATAACAATAATAAATATTACACGCACATACAAACACACGCGCGCGCGCGTCACACGCTGTGCAAACACCACAAGGTTATGTGCGCGAAACTAAACGATTACGTTGCCGTTGCTGCTGTTTTTTTAAAACGACGAAAAAAAAATAATATAATAAAACCATTTTTATGTTATTATTATTGACGCGTGTTATTTTCCCGGTGTTCATAAAAACCACATTATAAACAGACTGATTTATAGCGCACATAATAATATAATATTATAATAGGCGGTATTATAGGCAGTATATTATATATATATATATATATATGTATAGTATTATAATACGCATCATACTTGCAGGTTTTTACGCCATATCCGGTATTATCCGGTGCGGGGTACATGAAATGTTCACCAAATTTTGATATTAGTATTTTTTTGTCGCACGGTATAATTTAAAAAAAAAAAAAGTACATAATACTGTATTGTCGTAATTTTTTCTATGAAATACGACTTATACATTTTGTCTGTGAGTCGTAGTTTAATATACAACCACGGAGTAGATAATAATATAAGAATCATGTTACTTTATGATGTGCCTAAATAATACACTTGAAACAAAACATTTTATAATTTTGAATTTAAATGTTTATATTAGAAAAAAATATTTTTTAAAAATGTTGTTTTTCAACCCTGAATTCTGATTACTATTTTTATTATTATATATTATATTTTAATATATACGATGAAATTTTCAAAATATTTAGATTCATTCTAATCTATTGTCTATTTAAGTTTAAAATCACTGACCCATCATTCACATCGTTCGGCTAAAATCATAGCGACTCAAAACTTAATAGGTAACAATAATATAAATATTAATAAATAATAATAATTAATAATATACTAAATGCGATATTTTAGGAAAATAATTTGTTTAACCTGCCGAATACATATTACTAATAGTAAAATGTAAGTTACTGTATATTCAAATATTAGCGTCTAGCTAATTTCGCACGGTATAGCCCGTGCCAAATAAAATAATGCTAGTAGCTATGCTCTATCTTTTAAACTCCATTAAATAAAAACTACACATCGTTTTAACAGTCATTTTAGTGAGTTTGAACAAATATAAAATACATGTCAAATATTATAAATAATTATTATATTAACCATTACACAGAGTATGTATGCCAAGTTAAAAAAAAATTGACCAAGAAACCAGGTTTCCCAGTTTTACCATTTTTACACCTTTTAACCCCCCCGGAGAATGATTTTGAAAAATTTTTTCTTAGTTGCGGTCTTTACGTTATAAAACGAAACTATTGGCCAAGTTTCATACCATAGCTTTAGCGGTTCCGAGTAAATGATGACGAATCAGTCAGTTAGTCAGGACATGTTGTTTTATATATATATAGATAAATCATATTATAGTTTTCTCAGTAGTTACTAATATACGCAATGACAGGTTGTCTCCGCTCGGAATTGTTTTTGTATGTAATGATTTATCATTGAATTTAAATTTATATATTTACACAATCATTACTGCTGTGACCTACTCAATGACGAGGTACACATCATCACGACATTTACTGTAAAGCTGGCGAGCGGTTATACTTACGTACCTACCAATACTTTTTATATTTGGATTTTATAAAGTTCCATGTGATTCGTTTAATGATCTATTTAACAACCAATTGTTGAGTGTACATCGAATGCTTAATCACTTGACTCTTATTGTACAGTGTAATACAATTTAATTTGTATTAAAATACTAGTTAAATCGCATAATTATTACAATCAACACTTAAATAAACAGGGTTACGTATATAAATATAGCTGCATGTTGATAATAGTGTTGAACTCTTCCCATATATTCTATTATAAAGTCCAATAGTGCATGTATATTATTATAAAATCTACACCGGCTAGGGATTAGGATACAGCACTATTAGTCAAAAGCCACCGTCCTCCGCGATCACTGCCTAGAATTACTTTAGCATGACAAAACAAATAGGTATGTCGGAAACTTCGTGATACGCACAGTATCGCATTTTCTGCTAATTGTAGTTATCCGCGAAGAACTACGAGTAATTACAAAGTTTGTATCAAAAATAGAGGGGATGCACCAACCGGATGAAAACTGAATTTCTGCTGACATATACCTACATATTTATTTGGTCATGTACTTCAGTACTAGTCACAAATTATAGCTTACATCAAATTTATTATTGTAAAACTCGTTAATCGTAACTATATGTAGGTACTTACATTATACATAACAGAAGTAATTATAACGAACGTAAAACGTACCTAACTTAAACCGTACGCCATATACATACAATAAATAATAACTGAATTCAATGTCTATGTCAAACATAATATATTAATAATAATACCTTATATTATTTTATTTTGTATTATAAAATATTATTGATGTATTGGTGTGGATTTAAAAAATAAATGTTGGTAATTTACCAAATTTACGACAAAATTGGTAAATTTTAATTAAAATTCAATTTATAGTGTACCTATTGAATTTTTTCACAATATTATGTAAAGAAGGCAAGACAAATATAAAACGAAACATTAGTGTTTAATCCCTTTATTAAAAATAATAATTAATATTATTTTGTTTAAATAGAAATAATTAATAAAGTATAACAAATAAAAAACATCTTATCGGTCCTTATCATTTTATAAAAATCCTGATTTGTATTATAATTCTAATAGTTTGATTAAAAATACATAAGCATACAAATAAAGTGGTCACTCAACTTTTTAAACGATAAAAAAAATGTAAATCGTAAAATTTTTTTGTAAATTTACCTTACCAGTTACCGGTAAAATTTTACAACGTAAACTTACGAGACTCGCATCACAATAAAATATATGAAAATATGAATGTAAATGAAATAATATTTATAAAATAATAAAACATATACCTATGTAATTAAAATTTAAAATATGTTCTTCAAAATAACATTTACTTATAAATATATTTTCTTGCCTTTTGATTAGCAAAATCATCAATAATTGTATTTACACTATAGCTTTTTTTGTTTACTATCTACTCTCGAATTTACATTTCACATTTCTATACATTTCGGGGCCCCAATTTATTATAAACTGAGGCTCCTAGGACCCTCGGTGGTGCTGACTAAGCACACTTCCCCCCCTCCCTAGTCGTGGCACTGCAGAAAAGCATGTACCTTCGTCATTAAAGAAGTATTGCAGCAACCGAATGGTGACAACATATAGTGGTTACTACAACATATTATACTGCATAATATTATATTATGCGTCTGTATGACTATACCTATCATTATAAACTATCCAGGAAATTATAAAATATACAATATAACTTTTAAAATCAAATTGATACTAAAATGAGTATAATAATAATTAAAATAACACCATTATCCAATTAACAGCTTATTAAAATTAAAACTCTTATTAATTATATATAAATACTATTCATTTTACATATATTATTTCTAGGTAATGGAAAATTACCATGTATATTTATTTAAATATCAAATATTGTCCTTAGAAACATGGTTAAATATGAATTTAATATCTAATATCTATATTTGTATGCATAGTAGTTCAAAATCATTGAAGTACGATCAAAATACAAAAATCAAGTGTTAATTACTTAGTTTAATTTAAATGTTGTATCTTTATTTTACATCTATGAAAAACAATTATATCTATATCATTTTAATTAAACCAAATCCTGAAGGCTGAAAGTCATTTTAATTATACGTTACGGTGTTTTAATATTTAATGTGATAGTAACCACTGTATCAAATTATTGTATTTCAAAAAAATAAAAATAAAATTCACATAAATGTGTACTTGGTTTTTATTATTTTAAAATAATTAAACACGATGAGCAACTTAAATATTGCATAGATATTGTTAACGCTTAACGCTAAGATTTATATAATACAATTGATTAAAATTACAATAAGAATATTACTATTTAATTTCAACTACATCGTAGAACAATCTCATTCCAATACTTTGTGTGAAGAAAAAAATTACTTGCTATTTACTAGAATAGAAACAGATGTCAGATATATCTACAACTTATCGGTCTCACAAGTCAGTAGCCACCACTCTCACTTATGCAATATTATTATTATTTAATTTTTTTCGTGTTATCAAAAACTATCATATTTCAATTTTTAACGTTGCAGCGAAGTAAAATTATTAATGTCAAACATTACGAGTAAAAATTTATAAATTTATAAACCTGTATTAAGAATAATAATTAGAACGAATTTAATTCGGTTGCCATTTTTAGTAGAATCGATGTAAGATAAGTTGGTGGAAAAAGAAATATAAGATACATTTTTTAAACTTAGTCATGCGTAGTATGTTGATGAGACCGGGATAATTTATAAATGATCAAATGATGGAAGTCCGAGATTCAACTCCACAGTTAAGGAAGATTCATGGGCCATGGTTTATCATGAATGACGGTTTTTGGCACATTATATGAATTATACATGTATACAGTTATACCTAATATATTTGATTACACATAATTTCTATATAGAAACACTTGTTTTTCACTATAACTATAGCTTATATAGTAATTAACAGCTATATGTATTAATATTTATTATATTATACTTATACATATATAAATTATAATTTTAGCTACATATTTTTGTATCATGTATATTGTATAGATACTATATATAGAATTTTTACCAAAAATTTACCTTGTGAATGTAAAAATAATTACAAAAAATTACTGCAGTTTAATTCTTACGAATGAAACAACATTATCAAGATAGCTATTTATTTTAAGACAAGTATACACATATTAATTAAATGCACTCATATCGTATATTCGGATTAGGCATATAACGATGTAACGTTTTAAGTTTATTTTAATTAATAAAAAAATAAAAATAAATGTTAAACTGAATATTTTTAATTAAGATTTTTAAAGAATATTAAAATATTAATTTGGTATTTAACTATATTAAGTCATATAATACTACAGCTATCAACCAATAATTATTATTTCAATAATAATTTATAATTCATGGAACTTATGTAATAAATGATAAAATTTATTTTATACATTATTATATAATATCGTTATTGAATCAAATTGAAGACTACTATACGTGTCATTTTTGCTGAAACCAGTCAAACCCGCTACAATTTGTTTACGAGCCGGAAGAGCTGAGATCACAATAATTATTACGGTTTAAATGTTATGACAGTCGAAAGAGTAATCGGAATGGAATTTTAATTTTTGAGGTGGTCAGGCGTCCGTCATACAGTATAGTGCAATATATTCAATACACACAAATGTAATAAACTAATAACTAGCATTAAAACAGTATTTAAAACTATCTAACGATTCTCATTAGCACTTAATTGATTATTATTATTATAAATTAAAATATAACATTAATTTTTACTTAAAATACTTTAAAATATTTGTGATTAGAACATTTTCACATACACTAATCCAGTATCTATATAAAAGTAAAATTGATTTTATACGATGTTTTTAAAGAAACATAATACAAGTACATATAGTACTTATATATGTCTATTATATACATATTTATATAAATCGATGTGTGAAACCACGTGTACATTTATTAAAAATATTGTGAATACCATAAGTTAATTTTTGGTAGAGCTTATTTTATTTGTTGTTGTTTTTTTTTTGTACATTTTTATAGAGTTATTACGAACGCTAAAAATATATATATTTTATTCAATCTCATCAATAGCTTATCGTTTTTATATATATATATATAATTATATGAACAAATTAAATTTCTTTAAAATTTCGTTTTAGAAATCAAACTGAATTCATATGGACGGTTTGGTGGTCTACGGTTTTCTGTGCTATTTTTTCTGATCGTTTCATTGTCGTCCCACCAAGCATGTGCCCATCTGAATAGCAGTTAAAAATAATGGCTAGAATTTTAATGTATCAACAATGGTCTATAAAAGAAAAAAAAACACTAAGCGGCGGCAACAGCTTTAACGGTTGTATATGCTATTCAATAAATTATTATTATTATTATTATTAAACCTTATCGGAGAAACTTTCAACTATTATATTTGGTTTAACAGGAAGACAATCTGTTATTACAGGTTACCGAAGCGGTATAAAATATTATACGCGTTATTATTATTTTCTAATTAAACATATATACTAATATAATATATGATAGCCCTTCACGCGGCGCATTCGCGCATTCGGATAATATATTGTATTGACGCGGCATTCCGCCGCCGCACTCTATATACGGACAAACGCTGTTCCGCGTTACGATACCATCACGATAATGATGATAATAATAATAATAATAATAACAACGTAAAGTCACCGACATTCACTCGTCCCGGCGATACTCGATGAGAAAAGAAACACGAAAATGTCCGCATTTTTTTGACCTCCGTTTAGCGAACAGATAGACAGGTACCGCGGAAATTTGGCAAGTACGACCGCGACGGGTTTCGGTTTCGCGCGCGCAATACATATTTCCGCGTATATATAATATTATAACGACTTTATTATAATAATGCAATACATAACGCATACACGCGGATAGATAAACGGATAGATATCTAACCTACTCGTATGGGTAATACTACCTAAAATCCGGTGCGGAGACGTCGCGCGTTTCCAACCGGTTCGCCGCCGCGACGCCGATCCGGTCGGCGCGACTACGGCGACGGACGGCGAGAGAAAACGTTCACCCTCCTCCGCCCCCCGCCCCCCGTCATCCGACGTACAAACGGGTTGTCGTGGTCGTTGTTGTTTTGGTGGTTGCAGTGATCGCTGCCGTATGGCCGCATGTCTTTGAATATCGCGGTCGGCTCGCACACGCGCACGCGCACGCGCACAAGTTTGGTACCTATACCTCTGAGTGGGTACACGTAAAGGCAAATAATATCGTGCGATAATATGTAATGTACAATGTATAATATTGTAGCGATGGATACACACACATTAGAGGTCGAATTTTAAGGTAATTATACGTATACCGGCTGTATGTCGTATACACGCTACATAATACGGGATTTGCGTGTAGTTTTTTCAGCGCGTACACGATTTTTGCACAACCAATCGAGATGGAAATAATATGATTGAATTCAAGGTTTTCCGATTTTGTATTTTCGTGCGTACATTTTGCATGATATTATTTCAATACCACGGTTTTCCGTGAATATTTGTAGCTACATGCTACTTGCATGTAGAGTAGTAATGTCTTCAAATGCAAAGCAACGATATATTATTATAAACGAAATACCAAAACATAATCAAAACTGGTTCGCATTTAATTTTCACTTTTTTGATTTTCACTGGTCTTTCGAAAGTCATTCAACTGTTTGATATCGAAGTTGTTCAAAAATTATTGAATGATCTCCAAAATGACTTTTCTGCAAGTGAGCTGTGTCAAATTTTCAATATATGTACAAAAGTGTTGTTTTTATTTTTTCTACATTTTCAGAGAAAATTAAATGTGATTATTAAACAGAATTCATTTACCGTGCACCTGTATATCATATTAAATAATTATAATATAATTATTAAACTCGTATGAAAACCAAAATGAATATAATATATACATTTGACCTCTCTATAGCAATAAACTAATAACAATAATTAATACTTGTTCACACGTTGTTGTGTATTATGTTGCGTATGTATATATATATATATACCATACCTATGAAAGCATAATATAAAACGCGAGTGTCGTAATATCCCGAGAACAGGTAAAACAAACACAGTATATTAATATATTATGTATCTACATTCTACAGGTAGGTATATAGTTATATTTGAGACTGCCGTGGCCTGTCGGCGAGAAGAAGCGGAGGATAGGACGTGTTTGCGAGGTGTTTTCATATTATCAACGCCGAAGTTGCGCCGCCGTGAAACTGCGTTATTATATCGGACATACCTGTACATAATTTAATATTATATTATGTACACATATACATGTGTGATATAGCATACGTTGATACGCGAACCATATTCGTGTTATTGTGTCGAATTGTCGACGTCGAGCAATAAAATAATATAATATTATTCATGTTTAAATACCTAATGAGAGAGTAAAAGAGAGTAAACGAGGAAGATGCCCACTCGAAATCATTACGGGTATATACGTAATACTAAGGTATGGGTATACTATCTATAATATTTAGTATTTTATGGGTATAAACATCATTAGGTGCACCATTTTAGGTTGTTAGAATCGCAATCTTGTGATATGTAGAAGTTACCTACCACGAACACGTTGTTTAATCAACATTATTTTGTTCTATTCAAAAAACATCGCCGTACAACAATGTATTCGAAGCGCTGGTCATTTCGATATCATATCTGAAATATGAGCGACGACCGTACTCGTCTTTCACGGGGATTGTCTCTAATCAAAAAAACGCTTACTCGATGATATTGTTATTGTATATGAACAACGCATATATTATGTAGCTCATCACAGGAATTATACTCTTTTTGTTGTTGTATACTATTACGAACTATATTATATTTATTTGCGTGTCATTTATGTCACGAACATCACTATCATAATTATTCTTAGAAAAATATTATTTTATCAAATGGGGTGTAGCTCAATGAGTGAATGTAATTTACATCAAAATTTATATAAAGAAAAACAATGTTCATAATGTCTTATCAAATTTATTGTAATGTAGTTTATTTAATGCATTTTATTATTATACATAATATAATTAATATATCAAACAAATAAATGTTTTTAACAAATTACTATTTTTTTTTTTTTTTGTTACTATATTAATATAAAAAGTATTATTATTTAATTGGTACCGGTTTAGGTGTAATTAATCGGTTGCTTGAAAATTAGATGATTTGGCATTTTTAAATTTGCAATATTGGAGGACTATATATATGTCTGGAAATATTAATATTAATTAATGATTATTTGGATTGTGACAGCGGATAAATCAATGGCTATTAGTGCATCGATTCGATCAACTGCCACTCCTATATACTCATAATAATATAGATTACAAAGATGTTGAGTTATCAATTAAAAAAAACCCGATCACATCATATCAATTGCAAATCATTAATAATTATCGAATTAGAAAAGCGAATAAACTTCTACTGCTGCAGGGTAGGTCATTATGATGGGTGGGACCCGCTCAAGGGGCGGTCGAGTTTCATCATCACGCATATTACTTATACCTACATTTAAAGTGATTATTATAGAGCAATATAGAGTGTTCTAAAAACAAAAATAACATTAATACTCATTATTTTGAAATATATCATAATTTTAAAAAATATTTTTTGTTATAATTTTGAAATTTAAATCAATTTCAAATAATTTAAAAAACGTCGTTTTTATTGATTTAAATTCTGAGTGTAGCAATGAATACATTCATTTTACAATGCTATGGGTTTTTTTCTTGTAAAAAATGTTAAGAAAAGATTTTCTTAAAAATAGGGGGGGAGTTAAGGTGAGAGAAATGAGTACCACTTTGCTATAAATTAGGTATCAAGTGGGTCACTAAAATTATGGATGTGTTAAATTTAAATTCAATTATATGAGTTATCATTGTATAAAAAAAACAACTATTGTGAGTGGTGTTGGTCTGTCCCAAACAGTTTATTATAAACTAAATTTTTATGATGTTTTTTCATATTATATACAAAGTAATTAATGTCATTTATTTTACTTTCAATACTATATGGAAGGTTTTCCCAAGAATATTGCATTTATTATAATTAAAATACTATAAAATAATTAAATACCGTAAAACAGCAAAAAACTATTCATAATATAAATATTTTAAAATAAGTTAAAAAAATCATTGCGCGAAGTAAAATTAATAATAATATACGTAAAAGTTTTAAGTTTTCACGAGTAATGTTTTTAAATTATAATAAAATAATTTACACCTTTATTTATTGTTTAAGTAACTTCATCTAAATTTGAACTTTAAATCTCTATAAAATGTAATTGTCATAAAATAGGTATATTATTTATATTTTACGGTTTCATTATGAAAAACTTATGAAGATTCTTGTATTTCAGTGTCAAATCTAGGATATAAAAAGAAAAGTTTCTATGAACTTCTAAAGTTCTAACTACAGAATAGTTTGTTATTTTTTGACGAATTTCATAAAAATTTTAACTTCAAATACATACAAAAAACATTACGCCTATGGCCTATGTATTTTTAATATTTTTACATAGATATATTGTATCTATTGTTTTAGATTCTGAACGGAGTGATGAACCTAATACAAGGTCATCCATAAGTTTTTTTTTTAAGTGTAAAAAAAATTCTAGCGTCAATATAGAAAAAGTTTTATTAGCGCGTATAAAATTTGATTTTTTACAAAATCGCGTAAAATAACGATTTATTACAATTTAATTATAGGTAAAAATATAATATATCCTACTAATTATCATTGACTGACAAATCATCTCCGTCAGAATCGTTTTTCGTATACAATGATACCTTTCATTGCATTCAAATGTAACACATCCATTATAGTGACCAGTGAACCTACTCTCCATCTCTACTATACAGCTGAGCAATACCCATTTGCCCACTTTTTTTTATTTTAATACAATAAAATATCAAAAATTGTTTGAGAAAAAATATTTTGTTATTTTACGGGTAAATATCGAATGTATAATAAATATTTGAACTCGAAATACTCATAAAATAATAATTTGGCTTTTAAGCATAATTTTTTTTTCATATATAGGTTGAAAAACTAATAAAGAACATTTTTTTAAATTTATATATGTAAAATACGAACACAAAAATTTTTATGAATTTCTAACAACAAAATAATTTACTAATTTACACGATTTTTAAGAATTCTGTCAACATTATAACTTTAAATTCTTATGAAAAAATATTGTGATCATAGATTTTTTATATTTTTCATTTGAGAAACTAATTAAAAGGAGCTCTGTATTAAATTTTCGAGCATTTCTAAGAAGCAAATATTTTTTAATACACACATTAAAAAAAAAATAGAAAATTTCTTATGCCTATAAATAGATTACAAATCGTTGAAATATTTTAGAAATTTTATTGTAAATATATAAAAACGATAATATTTAGTGTAAATTTCAAGTTTCTACGATTATTCGTTTTTGAATTACATTAAAACAAAATCTAAATCGATGTTATCGAAAATTGAAATTGCGTAATACTTCACGTTTTTCTTTAATTTTTCGTTTGTTTTTCTCAATTGTAAAAAGAAGTACTGAGAATTTTTAATTTTATCTCTCTAAAGTACAAACTAGAACTTATAGCCATTGCACCTAATGTACAGTACACTTGTTTATCGTTTTTTAGATTCTGAACGGAGTGATGAATGTATTTTTAATATGTCAATATGTAATTTTATTTTTTTTTATTGATATCAGTCACAGAAAAAACTCGTGTTACATTTGGAACATTGTAGCAGCATTCGCAATATTGTAACAGAATATATGTACCAGGAACGTATGCCGTGGGTGTGACTACGAACGGATAGTCACCGTCGCCTCCAATACGGCCGCACACACGCTCCCCCAATGCGACCCTGGTACCTGGACTCATTTTGTCAGTGACTGCTCGAATTAATATTGAATAATATTAAATAATAATAATAATAATAATAAATATTCGACCGCAACCCGTTAAAATTGGAATTATATACCAAAGTAATATTTTCAAGTCAAGGACGTAATCAAACTATTTATAGATTGGTTTTTATATTGATTAATGCAATTGGAGAGAAACTGCGATGTAAATAAAATAATAAATTAATAAATAAGAATTACTTAAGCTTGGTTTACCACTGAATTACATTTTACTAGGATAGGCGATGGAATTCACACGGGTGACTGTAAGTTGCGTCCTAATGTACCTTTTTGATGCAAATTGCGTTCCGAGTATTTCTTGTGTATATGTAAATTGCGTAAATAAATAAAATGAATATACGTGTATTTAGAAAAATGTTGTTTTTATTTTTTAACCATTTAAAATTATGTAAAAAAAAAAAAAAAATGTTTAAATACGTTAGATAGTTTTTGAACCAACGAATACGTTAAAATAAATGGATTACTAAAGAAATTAAATTTTAACACAAGACACTGTACATAATATTATTCCCATTTATTGTTTTTTTATGCTTATTGCACTATACATAAATTATCAAAATAAAAAAAATTATATACAACTATTAGTTTATTTCACTAAATTATTTGGTTTAAGTTTAATTTTTATTGTTTTTAAATTTAAATCAGTTATTATTGTTATAATTATTATTTATATACGATTATTGTATTGTACAGCCTATTTGACCAGTATGATAATATTAATTGCTACCATCAATACATAATATATTATTAATTATTATTAATATAATTTATACTACTCAGTAAATAATATTTTTTTCTTAAAATATCTATTATAATTTATTTTATTATTTTTTTTATAATATATATTTTTATTATAACTTACATTATTATTTTTTGGTATCAGCTATAGTCAATAATATCAATGTATTGTAGAAAGCACAACTGTGTGAATAGGTTCTTGGTATAATATTTTATAGTAACTCATAAATTATAATTTATAACTATTGGTTAAAATATTTTTTAAATGTGATTTTCTATATAAAATAATATAGTAGTATAGTACCTATACATAATAATATATAATACATAATATAGGTCCTATACATAATTGTGCAAAGTTTCAGTTTTCAATTCTACACTATGATATGTTTTGAATTAATTATGTAGGTAAGTATAACAAAGCATTTCAAATCGTCAGAGAAATCATGTTTCCTAAATGTACCTGATATTGAAAAAATTTTAACTGAAAACGACTATAAGAAAAATTAAGAATTGGTATTTTCAATATTTTTCAATATTAGTAAAAATCCAGTTTCAAGACATCTAGTATTCAGTTATATTAAATCAGCCCTCGACGATAATACATTCTGCTCAGTGTTCATCTTACGCACTAACCAGTAACCAGTCAAATAGATGGCCGAATTGTAGTCTAACTTAATATACATGAGTTCTGCAGTTCTGCTCCACTAGTACTATAGGTTATAACTTATAAACTTATAAATTATAATAAATAGGAAGGTATTTCATATAGGTACTCTATTACTTTATGATATAAATATTATAATAAGTACCTATTCTACATTTCGACTATACGTATAATATTATATTCGAGTAGGAAATACATTTAAATGTTTATATTAACATTTATATTATACAATGAATAATAAATATATTAATGTAATATGTATTACATATTTACATTAACACTTTCTAAATTCTGAATACAAATAATTTAATAAATTGTAATATATTGATCAATACATTCGATATTTTAACAAAGATTAATAATATAAAATCGAGTAACTGATGAAGACTAGCAAACTGCGATTGGTCGACTACAACAAGTAATCAATAATATTTTAAACGGGGCAAAACTTTGGGACATTTAAATTAGCAGTGACAAATCGGTGTGCGTGAATCAAATTTTATGTATAAGTGTCTATAGTCAAATACTATTGGATCATACCACAGAACAATTCCGCAAAATATCTAGGAATAACACCTTGACTCACGAGAATATGAGATTTGATAATAACCTCCGTTCAAAACGACATATAACTAGGTTTCCCTGCAAACACAAGTTAAGGTTGGATCAACTCACCAACCCAGGAACTAACTACTTGACAATTCTCAAGACATAAGAGGAGTCTCAATCGCCAAAAGGCATATGACTTAGTATAAAATATTAGACTAAGACCGGGACTCCACTGAAAGTGTTAACCCAAACATGTTTTGTATATATTTGCAAAAAGTATCAATAATTTATTAGTATATTTATATGTACATCTTTATAAAGTATTGTTATAATTTTATAAAGATCATTTGTTGTTATAATAAAAAAGCTATCGGGTGATTAAAAAAAAAATTTATATAATAAAATTATAATAAGAAATCCTTTCATTTTTTTTAAAGTTTTTTTCATTTTGAACGACATTTTACGTTTTTAATTTCGTATTCTGGAAGCAGAAATATTGTAAACATTTTTATGTATAAAAATCGAATTTCGAACGAGGTATTAATTAGTTATAACATTATAACAAATAAGTTATATGAATTTGGCTCTAACTAATTGATTATTATTATTAACATAATATAAATGTTTGACTTGTGATTTAAACATTAATTTGCTATTATTAACTAAGTTTATCTTATTAGTTTTTTGTCATTCAAAAATAAAACATAAAAATAATAAATAAACAAAGTTTAGCGATACAAAAACCCGCGGAAGTTGATTTTTTTGTATTTCTATAGTGAATCGTTCGGTCTTTTTTTATATGTTAATTTTAAATCAAGTTATTTTAATTTGTGTGTAAATTTTAAAATTATATATTATAACTTTTAGTTACATTTCCAAGCTCTTTAATTAACACACTAATCACATTTTATTATATGTAAATCGACAATTATATCGCACAATATGAAATTCAGTGAAGATGTCTGTACGTTAATTAATTTATAAATTATAACAAAATCTTGTTTTGCATAAGAATTTTGACTTTTAATTTATCTAATTTAATTTAAGCCAACTATAAACCACCCTGAAAAATGATTAATGATTGAAATATTTAACTATTTCTATAAAAGCCGCATCAGATACAAAAAAAATACATTTCATTTTCATTTTAAAACTAACATATACATTATCTTAGTTTTTATAATCCAAGAATACAATTAATTTCAAAAATAACGTTTGAATTTAAATGATACAAAAAATATTTTCCAAATCTTTAATAACGAGTGTTGACTGATAAAATAACCATCAAGTAGTATATAAAACATAAATATTACTATCTACACTACACTATAAATTATTTAATACAGTAATTAAATTTATCTAGATATTTATATAATACGCATTAGTAGATATCAATCAGTAAATTGTTGCACATGTATAGTGTATAATACTGTAATGTATAATATAATGTATAAGCATTGATTAATCAATGGTATCTAAAGTGTATCTATAGTAATATATTTTATTAACACAATAAAAACAATAACAAATAAAAATATTTTAACGACGCACCCACACAGACCGAGTGTAACGTGTCTTGTGTAGTGGTGTTTGATTTGAAACAAATAACAAACCAACGTATAAGAAAAACTTAAAACGTTGTGACTTATAGCTTAGCTCGTATTTAGAGTTTATTGAAATACAAAAAAATTTTCGATCCTTAAAAGTAGGTAGTAAAACTTTTTACAGTTAAGTTTTCAATTGTTGTTTTTCTTAGTGAAACTATTTAACCAATCAAAACGTATCCTTAGTACAATTTAGAATATATTTTCGATATTTTAAGGAACTATATTCGATTATTAAACGTGTTTTACTAAAGAAAGGATTTACAAAACTATTATATAAAATATTATATTTATAAAATACATAAGATCAGCTCAAGTTTGTGTGACTAAATATTGTTGAGTAGCCATAACACTAAAACTTCATGTTTCATCACATTGTTTAGGTCATGGCAATATAATATCTAATGAATTCAACTTTTATTATCTGTGATCTTAGGTACGATTTCAATATTTACAATATAGCAAAAGAATAGTTGAATGATATTAGTCACAAGAGTAGTAATGACCCTAATACATAGTACATACATTCTGTAGAACTATTTATATGTCACATCAGTAGGTATGATTAGCAATTAGTGTCTATATTCTAACGCGTATAACATAATCTAACCTAGCCATACAGGGATAAATGTTTAGTACATTTGTATTGTTTTCTAATGCCATCAAAGCACAATAATCTTACCTACTTTTAAATTGAATTATGTAATACATAAATCGTAATTAACAGTTATACATTTTATCTCTTTACAACTGCAGTTTTTATACTTCTCACATCTTTATTTCTTTGCTCCGTGAAAAAATGTAATAAAAAATGACAATAAAAAAATGATTTATTTTTTATATCTATTTTTATCCTAATTTAAACGCAGACCTATGGGAATGGAAGCCTATATAATATAGTGAACAAAGTAAAAATTTTATAAACAAAACGATTTACTCGACAAATTGCTTGCAATGAATAGGCAATAAGACCATTTTAACTATAATACTAAGTACCTACTTAGTACTTATAAATTACAATATATACGTATATGATAGTGATAGAGGTATATAGTCGCCTAGATTAGGTTAGGTTAGATTTGTATAGTGCATACGAGTTTTCGTAGACACACAATTTTTTCTGTACAGGTACAGTGTACTCACAGGCCTAAAGTATAGCTGTGATCTACTTATTACAACATATTATAATAGAGTAGGTAATTAATTTATTACTAAGTTTTTATACAGGATTAAATAAAAGAAAAACACGTTGAAATTTAAAGTAAATAGGTATAATGAAATTCATATAGATTTATTTTTGCAATGTTACATTAAAATTTACGAACAAAATCGTTTGAATAGTAAAATAACTTTTATAACTTTATTCACTTTATTTTTGATTAGTTATTCTCATTATCATATTTGGTTTTATTATGTTACTCGATCGTCATCATTTAACTATAGTTTTATTTTATAATTGATATTTTAAAATATTTCCTTTTTTTGTGTGATAATATTATAGTGTGTATTTTTTAACGATCTTTTAATTTATGTACATTAAAACTAGAATAGATTTCCATAATATATGAAATCACGAAATACTTTTAAATTACATGTTAATTTAACATCAAACATACTTAATAAATAATTAATTTGCGATTAAATGCAAATATCAATTATTATATTTTTAAAAATCAACAAAATGTATATTTTTTTTCAAAATAAGTTTAAAATAAAATGGTCTATAAATTAGGGTATCATACTTTTGTAATTTTTATTTAATAATTGTACTTAAATGTAATAATTATATGATGCTATACAAAATAAAAACAAGGTATACCTAATTATTAATAAACGTACATAGTTAAAGAAAAAAAAATATTCAAGGTTTAATTCTATCATAATGTTAGTACAAATTATTACGATAATAAAAAAAAAATTGAAAAGAATAATAAACTTATTATAATTTATTGCTTTTCTCTATCAAAATCACGAATGAAGAAAACATAGACTTATACAACTCTCTACACCCATTGTGACATATTATGATATAACAATACTGTAGGTACTGGAATGAAACACACCTAATTTTCTATTACATATTATTATTCTCGGTTTGTCATTATAATTACGAGTATATCATCATGATGAGTAATGACACACATCCTAACCGACTGCAATATTTTAAATATAGGTTGAGATGATATTTTCCTCAATTATCAGTGTTTTTTCTGTCATCTCGAATTCGTTCTGCACAAATAATAATTATAACTAAAAGCATGATAATATTAATATTTTGTTTGCTTTATTTTCGGGTGGGAGTCGGGTCATCGAGGAAAGATATTATAATACTGCAGTGCGTAGTAGTACACATAGTAGAAAACTCGACGACCGGACGAGGCGCAATATGCACGTGTGTTGGTGATAATTATTATATGTCTTCTATTGAATACAATAAGGCGTAAATGTATGTGCGTAGAAAAAGAAAAGAAACTCGTGGAAGAAACGCGCCAGTTGCAGTCGTCAGTTGCCGCGCGCCATCGCGGTCGATGGTGGTGCAGACGACGATTACGTGACTGCCGCCGATCGTATAGAGTTGCACAGACGCACACTTCGGAGCCGTCGTGGCCGGTGAAAGTTTCCTGCCACTGTTGATTCTTCGTCTGTGCCCTCACAAACATCGGAACAAATGACACGGAGATACGCGTTTAACTGGTTCACTCGTAACCGTGGAACGCTGGAACATATTATACCAATAGAGCATAAATAAAAATTATTTTAGTATTTCCTGTGTATACCTTATTTGTGAAAAAAGTCCAGACTTTAACCTAAGGATAATATGTATACATAATAATCAAATACGTTAACAAAATTTTATCTTTTTTTTATAACCACCACGAATACAAGAAATTGATATTGCGTTTTAGTAAATAATAATATTTGAATAATAGTATGTTGAAAATTGTAATTTTTGAGTTAACAGCTCTAAAAATGTAATACATGACCGATGGCGACGAATTATCTGAAAAATCTTATTTTATCGATAAAACGATTTATTATTTGAGCAAATCTTATATAATATAATTAACAAACTTCAATTTGTCAAATTGTCAGCTATCGAAATTGCTAATTCGTACACATATAAAACGAGGTTATGTTCAATATTAAATTGATAAGAAAAATGTTTAGATTTATAAACATTTAAATATGAAAGAATTAAGTAGGTACATATATTATTTAGAGTATTTAGACTATACTATCGCAATCGTTTGGGACACAGGGTCACTCATAGAATAAAAACAACTATATATATAATTAGGTATCGAATGCCGTATAAAAGTAAGTGCGTTTGATCTGGCCATTTATCGACACTGGTAAGAACGCCACTAAACCTTACATTTTGATAATTCTAAAATTATAGTAACTACTCGTATTTATATTACAGCAATTCTGCTCTAGTCTTTAGTCTTTAGTTGAAAATGTATTAATAGTATTTCAAGTTTGAATTGATTTGTTAAATGCTTTTTAATATTTAATCGTGATTGATTTGAAGGTCACTCTCGTGTCGTGCTAGTCTCTAGTCAATTTTTTATTCGTCACATTATAAAAAAATAATACACTACCTAGTTTAAGTACATAATCAGTCAAGTTATTTAGGATGCTAACAAAACATTCGAGGATGCTAAGAACCTCTAACCTCCAGCTAGTGTTGTGCCTAATGTATTATGGAATCTATAAATCGTATACCACAGAGGACCGGCTGTTGAAGAATATTATTTGTGTATTTATCTGAAACATTCGTAATAAGAACTGTATAAATTGACAAATCGTACAGTGGCATCGACATCTGACAAGCAGATATTATAGACAAAATATATCACTGAATAGTATAAAGGTAGTAATTATATAATAGATTAATCAGTTGCTCCAGATGATTATTACAACACTTCCATCATTTAAATATTATTATACCTCATACACGGAAAGAAATTATTTATTAGTTAATGAGTTGACTGTTTACAATAATTCGTGATTCTCGATTTGACGTTATGTTTGGTGAAAATTTTTTACTGGAGACTATAAATGATTTTTTCGAAAATCTAGTAGATTTTTCTCTAACAGTAAGACTAGAAATAAAAAAACCGTTTGCCGATTAGTCAATTTCCGACTCGTAGTTCTAGGATAGGTTAGTTGCGAGATTGCGTGTTATTGGCGTGTATAATATTATAATACTTGTCGTAATATTGTTGTAATTGTGTGCGTCATTATTTTCACTAACAATGGACCGGCGCAGATCGATCAAAGGTCCGAAAAAAAATATGTGACTGTGCGACATTGAGCATAACAATATATGCAGAACTGGTAGTCACAATCCTTAACACGATTACGCCGTACGTGTATGAAAACGATGATGGGACGGCATTTTAAATTTATCACCGGAAATTCGTCACACACAATATAAGCAATATCGATATTATTGGCCGAATATACACAACTGCTTGTAGACTGTAGTGTTTTATAATATGTAGTGTATTCGTCACGGATTTATATGTATATTATATACACACCTATGACTAATATTGAATATATTATACTATTATTATTATTATTATTACTTATTAACAAAATAATGATTTTAGTCAATTCGCATCAAAATTGTCCTCAAATATATACAATAAAGTGTGTAATTTTTACCAACATTTTTTAATTGTATTTGTAATTTGCATCAATATAAAAATTAGATTAGGTTTGCGCCATCTCAAGTAATAAACAATATAAATTGTAATTTTCACCAAAATTCAAATCAGTTATTATTTCGATAGTATACGTTAGTAAAATATTAAATATTGAGATATACGAGAATCTAATAACACAGAATATTCCATCGCAGGTTCTGAGTGTTTATTTCACTTACCTATTCACATCGTTAGTATTCACTTACAACTACGTAATAACAATAATAATCGAAACACAAATCATATAATTTAATAAAAAAAATATACATACAAATTAGAAAACAACCTGACGTTGTATTGACATATCACATATTACTATAGCATAATATTATAATAGCATATTTACTTTTAAAAGCCGAAGCCCCATATATAACCAAAGTTAGATTGAACATTAACATAAAAATATTAATAAAATAATAATGTATAATAATCAAATACATGCATATGTACCGAATGATATTCTCAGTAATAAATACGTAGATATATAGGGTACATTTAACAAACACTTATAAATTTCAGCAAACTATGAGAAATATATTAATTTTTAATAATTTTCGAGCGAAAATTGTGTGAAAATAAATATTGTACATCAGAAAAGTAATTTTTTTTATATGCATTGTGTGTAAGAAAAAAACTTTTTCAATTTAAGATATATCGATTTTTATTTTTACGACATCATTTTTTTAAGCATAATAGGTATATATATATATATAATTATAAGTGATATAAAAAAGTATCATTATTAGAGTTTTGAAACTTATAATAGCATAATGTTTTATTATATTATAATATATTGTAATGTTAATCATTTTTGGTACATAAACTCGTATATTGAATAATTTAAAATATTAAACATTTTTTTTCATATATAGATATATTATATTTTGTTTTCAACTGGGATCTTTTTTCCACATAGATCAATGATGGCGTTTTATTATTTTTCGACAAAAAAAAATTTATAATTTATAATACATGTTTGGATAAATCGTACAAAAGTTAAGTGATAAACCAGACTATTTTATTTAGAAACGTATAAATAAAACTTGTTTTCAACAATTTATATTCCACCAATCGTACAAATTTACGTAATTTACGCAAACTTGCATAACATATCCTACAACGAATCGACTATATTTTCTCATTTATTCCTTGATAATAAGTGCTTGCAACTAACAACTAGACGCCGTGTTTTTCAGTGATGTTTACCATCACTGCTGTTATTCTAGCCGTTTCGTTACTTGGTGTATATTTTGTTGCCGAACTATACGGAAAACTTACTATTGCTATATATGATGTATATAGTATATTTTAACCATAACCTAAACAATTTTACATCGAAAATTATTATTCGTCGGTAATATTTTGAATAATATAACTTCAAGAAATAAATATTTTTAAAGGTACGACATATTACGATATGCCGACAATTGGTCCCTGTCATAATTTTATACTCGGAAAATTAATCCCCAACTTATAAGTTCAATATAAAATATTTTTTTTATCATTAAACATTTTTTAAAATTTTTTTTCAATAATATAATACTTTTAGAATAAAATAGTAGTTATTTGTTTAAAAAAAAAATAAAAATGAACATAATAATATATTATTTACTATTATTTTTGTTGTCATAAAGTAGAAATTGCTGTTGATATTTTCCACCAGTAGTGGCCAATTTAGAATTGCCTAAGTTTAAATCATTTATTGATTGTAATTTTGGGTAAATATTACTACGAATTTGTCTTAAAGACCGTTTTAGGCTATCTTCTAAAGGTATTTCTTTCCTACTTTCTTTGGATAAATCCGTTATATTTTTGCATAAATCCTAGATGGTAAATTTAAATATTATTTAATGTCTTGTTTCATTTTGCAAATGGCTCATTCCGCTTCCAAAACACCCGGATTAATTTCATGATTATGTGGTGTAAATTTAATGACATGTATTAAATTATTATCGGTAGTAATACTACCATTGCATACTTTTTTTATGAATACATGACTAACGTTTACCATTTTTTACAGATTTTTGAAAAACGTAAAAAAAATGTTGGTATCCCAATTTAATATGTCGATGACTGGTTTTAAAACACTTCATTATTATTAAAGTACTTTAATACAATATCGATAACTATTCAACACCTCAGTATGCAGTCAAAATGAAGGTAATTCGATCAGACATGAAGTTTAAAACATGTTATAAACATCTAAATTAATCAAACATGGTTTTGTTTACAACGTTTAAAACAAATGATTTAAACAGCAAAAAGAAAAAAACATTCATTTAAAACATTTTTTTTTTTTGTTTAATAAATAACAAAAAATGTATAAAAACTAATTTTACAATCAAGAGAATAGGTTTTATAAAAATATTGATATTTGATATAGTACTATGGTAGGTAAATTGGTAAACGTTGAATATTATGTTAGTAAATAGTATGCCATAGTATGTCATAATATTGAATATATTAAATATTTAAATATTAAATCTTAAATTTTTAACTGTACAATGTATAGACTACATTGTAGATACGTTCAACTTAAATAAAAATTAAAACCCTAGTTCTTTGTTAAAATAAAATTGTTAAATTATTTTGTTAAACATTAAAAATAATAAAAACTAATAACAAAATAATAATAGTCAAAAATACAGTCTTTTAAGTTTTACTTTTTTCTAACCAGACTTTAAATTAATAAATTATGTTTAAATTTATAAAAATGAACAATAGGAAAAAAAATAACTATCAGTCCTTAGACTTTTAAGTTTTAATATAACAA